>NW_027139746.1:45000-99530 GCF_035084215.1 Heptranchias perlo | reverse complement strand
TGGGAGAGTGGGTGGGGGGAGTAGGGAGAGGGGAGTGGGTGGGGGGAGTAGGAGAGGAGAGTGGGTGGGGGGAGTAGGAGAGGAGAGTGGGTGGGGGGAGTGGGGAGAGGAGGAGTGGGTGGGGGGAGTAGGAGAGGAGAGTGGGTGGGGGAGTGGGAGGGAGAGTGGGTGGGGGGAGTGGGGAGGGGAGAGTGGTGTGGGGAGTAGGAGAGGAGAGTGGGTGGGGGAGTGGGAGAGGAGAGTGGGTGGGGGGAGTTGGAGAGGAGAGTGGGTGGGGGGAGTAGGAGAGGAGAGTGGGTGGGGGGAGTAGGAGAGGAGAGTGGGTGGGGGAGTAGGGAGGGAGAGTGGGTGGGGGAGTAGGAGAGGAGAGTGGGTGGGGGGAGTAGGGAGAGGAGAGTGGGTGGGGAGAGAGGAGAGTGGGTGGGGGAGTAGGAGAGGAGAGTGGGTGGGGGGAGTAGGAGAGGAGAGTGGGTGGGGGGAGTAGGGCGAGGAGAGTGGGTGGGGGGAGTAGGAGAGGAGAGTGGGTGGGGGGAGTAGGGAGAGGAGAGTGGGTGGGGGAGTAGGAGAGGAGAGTGGGTGGGGGGAGTGGGGAGAGGAGAGTGGGTGGGGGGAGTAGGAGAGGAGAGTGGGTGGGGGAGTAGGAGGGAGAGTGGGTGGGGAGTGGAGAGGGAGAGAGGAGAGTGGGTGGGGAGTAGGAGAGGAGAGTGGGTGGGGGGTAGAGAGGAGAGTGGGTGGGGGGAGTGGGGAGAGGAGAGTGGGTGGGGGGAGTAGGGAGAGGAGAGTGGGTGGGGGGAGTAGGAGAGGAGAGTGGGTGGGGGGAGTAGGAGAGGAGAGTGGGTGGGGGAGTAGGAGAGGAGAGTGGGTGGGGGAGTAGGGAGAGGAGAGTGGGTGGGGGGAGTAGGGAGAGGGAGAGTGGGTGGGGGGAGTAGGGAGGAGAGTGGTGGGGGAGTAGGAGAGGAGAGTGGGTGGGGGATGGGAGAGGAGAGTGGTGGGGGGGAGTAGGAGAGGAGAGTGGGTGGGGGGAGTGGGGAGGGAGAGTGGGTGGGGAGTAGGAGGGAGAGTGGGTGGGGGGAGTAGGAGAGGAGAGTGGGTGGGGAGTGGAGAGAGTGGGTGGGGGGAGTAGGAGAGGAGAGTGGGTGGGGGGAGTAGGAGAGGAGAGTGGTGGGGGGAGTAGGAGAGGAGAGTGGGTGGGGGGAGTAGGGAGAGGAGAGTGGGTGGGGGGAGTAGGAGAGGAGAGTGGGTGGGGGGAGTAGGAGAGGAGAGTGGGTGGGGGGAGTAGGAGAGGAGAGTGGGTGGGGGGAGTAGGGAGAGGAGAGTGGGTGGGGGGAGTAGGAGAGGAGAGGGGTGGGGGGAGTAGGAGAGGAGAGTGGGTGGGGGGAGTAGGAGAGGAGAGTGGGTGGGGGAGTGGGAGAGGAGAGTGGGTGGGGGGAGTAGGAGAGGAGAGTGGGTGGGGGGAGTGGGAGAGGGAGAGTGGGTGGGGGGAGTAGGAGAGGAGAGTGGGTGGGGGGAGTAGGAGAGGGAGAGTGGGTGGGGGGAGTCGGAGAGGAGAGTGGGTGGGGGGAGTAGGAGAGGAGAGTGGGTGGGGGGAGTAGGAGAGGAGAGTGGGTGGGGGGAGTGGGGAGAGGAGAGTGGGTGGGGGGAGTGGGAGAGGAGAGTGGGTGGGGGGAGTAGGAGAGGAGAGTGGGTGGGGGGAGTAGGAGAGGAGAGTGGGTGGGGGGAGTAGGAGAGGAGAGTGGGTGGGGGAGTAGGGAGAGGAGAGTGGTGTGGGGAGTAGGAGAGGAGAGTGGGTGGGGGGAGTAGGGAGAGGAGAGTGGGTGGGGGAGTAGGAGAGGAGAGTGGGTGGGGGGAGTGGGGAGAGGAGAGTGGGTGGGGGGAGTAGGGAGGGGAGAGTGGGTGGGGGAGTAGGGAGAGGGGAAGTGGGTGGGGGGAGTAGGAGAGGAGAGTGGGTGGGGGGAGTAGGAGAGGAGAGTGGGTGGGGGGAGTGGGGAGAGGAGAAGTGGGTGGGGGAGTAGGAGAGGAGAGTGGGTGGGGGGAGTGGGGAGGGAGAGTGGGTGGGGGGGAGTGGGGAGGAGAGAGTGGTGTGGGGAGTAGGAGAGGAGAGTGGGTGGGGGAGTGGGAGAGGAGAGTGGGTGGGGGGAGTAGGAGAGGAGAGTGGGTGGGGGGAGTTGGAGAGGAGAGTGGGTGGGGGGAGTAGGAGAGGAGAGTGGGTGGGGGGAGTAGGGAGGGGAGAGTGGGTGGGGGAGTAGGAGAGGAGAGTGGGTGGGGGGAGTAGGGAGAGGAGAGTGGGTGGGGGGAGTAGGAGAGGAGAGTGGGTGGGGGGAGTGGGGAGAGGAGAGTGGGTGGGGGGAGTGGGGAGGGGAGAGTGGGTGGGGGAGTAGGAGAGGAGAGTGGGTGGGGGAGTGGAGAGGAGAGTGGGTGGGGGGAGTAGGAGAGGAGAGTGGGTGGGGGGAGTGGGGAGGGAGAGTGTGGGTGGGGAGTGGGGAGGGGAGAGTGGGTGGGGGGAGTAGGAGAGGAGAGTGGGTGGGGGAGTAGGAGAGGAGAGTGGGTGGGGGGAGTGGGGAGGGGAGAGTGGGTGGGGGAGTAGGAGAGGAGAGTGGGTGGGGAGTAGGAGAGGAGAGTGGGTGGGGGGAGTGGGGAGGGGAGAGTGGGTGGGGGGAGTGGGAGAGGGAGTGGGTGGGGGAGTAGGAGAGGAGAGTGGTGGGGGAGTAGGAGAGGAGAGTGGGTGGGGAGTGGGGAGGGGAGAGTGGGTGGGGGGAGTAGGGAGAGGAGAGTGGGGTGGGGGGAAGTAGGAGAGGAGAGTGGGTAGGGGGGAGTGGGGAGAGGAGAGTGGGTGGGGGGAGTAGGTGAGAGGAGAGTGGGTGGGGGGAGTAGGAGAGGAGAGTGGGTGGGGGAGTGGGGAGGGGAGAGTGGGTGGGGGGAGTAGGAGAGGAGAGTGGGTGGGGGGAGTGGGAGGGGAGAGTGGGTGGGGGGAGTAGGAGAGGAATAGTTGAATCAGAGAGAATGTGAGGAAGAGGGAGCCTGAATTGGACGGTGAAAGGACAGGATCCAACGGACATTCCAACAGAGTACAGACAAGTTACCCTGATATCCATGGGGGGAGTAGTACTTGCCGGCATTCATTTTGTAAACTTCTATGATTCTATGATTCTAAGGGATAGAAGGAAAGAACTTGGATTTATCCAAAGCTTTTCCCATTCTCAGGACGTCCCAAAGCGTTTCGCAGTCGCCGATTATTTCTGGTGCAGTCACTGTTGTTTTCGGGAAGTGAGAGAGTCAGACCAGACCCACAGCAACACACGGAATAAATGAGGTGCCTGAGGGGGAATGTGGGCCCAGACTCCAGAGAACTCCCTGCTCTTTAATATCGCCAGGCTGGCGTTACCAAGACTCCAGGATTGTTCTGGAGTCTCCAGGATTTAAAATTAAATCTCCAGGACACTGGAGGGAAACCTTCGGGGCATTAAAAACAAATCGTGTGTTTTTCATTTTCTTTGATCACTTTTGTTTATTAGTTATATCCGTTCCCTCGTCACCGACTCCATCCCTCTCCCAGGTCACTCTATGAGGCTGAACCAGGCCGTTCACAACCTCGGCCTCCTGTTTGACCCTGAGATGAGCTTCTGACCCCATATTCTCTCCATCACCAAGACCGCCTACTTCCCCCTCCGTAACATCGCCCGTCTCCGCCCCGTCTCAGCTCATCTGCTGCTGAAACCCTCATCAATGCCTTTATTACCTCCAGACTCCACTATTCCAATGCCCCCCTGCCCGGCCTCCCATCCTCCACCCTCCATAAACTTGAGCTCATCCAAAACTCTGCCCCGTATCCTAACTCACACCAAGTCCCGTTCACCCATCACCCCCTGTGCTCACTGACCCACATTGGCTCTCGGTCCGGGAACGCCTCGATTTTAAAATTCTCATCCTTGTTTTCAAATCCCCCCATGTCCTCGCCCCCTCCCTATCTCTGTAACCTCCTCCAGCCCTACGACCCTCCGAGATCTCTGCGCTCCTCCAATTCTGGCCTCTTGCGCACCCCCGATTTTATTCGCTCCACCATTGGCGGCCGTGCCTTCAGCTGCCTGGGCCCTGAGCTCTGGAATTCCCTCCCTCAGACTCTCTGCCTCTCTTCCTATAAAACACTCCTTAAAACCTCTTTGACCAAGCTTTTGGTCACCTGTCCCAATATCTCCTCATGTGGCTCGTTGTCAAATCTTGTTTGATAATCGTCCTGCGAAGAGCCCTGGGATGTTAAAGGCGCTATATAAATGCAAATTGTTATGTTTGGGGTCTGCGTGATTTCTGGGGCGTGGTTTCATCGAACAGCACGTTGGACAAGTATCGTTGTTTTCCAGAACATTCTCATTGAGCTGCGAGAGGAACAAAACACATCAGGACAACCAGTCTCCGGTTTGATCCAAAACTTTTTAATTGTTTAAGAGTTGAGTTCAGCTTTTAATGAATGGAGACAGTTCCTATCAATGCAGTGCAATATAATTAGAATACAACAAAATACCCAGAAACCACTCAAATTATAGCAGGCACAAAGAGTATTAGTAATTAAACAGTTAATAACAAGGATCTGTGAATGATGTTTCTAACCCTGAGCTGTTTCCCCCTCTCCTGCTGGTCAGAGCTGACACAACTTCCTATAGCTCTCTGTTGGAGCCATATCCGTATCGATATATCAGGAGGAGTGGGGGGAGGTCAGTCGGACAAGGTGAACTCTGCCTGTCACCCCTGAGAGGGGCAAAGGGCAGAGGTTAGCAGCGTAATTACACAGTAGGTCGTCCTGACACGAGCCCTGGCAGATGCCAGCTGATGTCTGAATGTGCAGTGCCCGTTTAACACCAGGAGTGGAACAGGGGGAGTCAAACTGCTGCAGCCAGTTATATGGCGCAGGGGAGTTACCAGCAGGAATCAATGGAAGGGTCCGTACATCCCCGATCATAACACACGTACACTGGGTACAGTCACCGACAGACCCAGCACCACCACTCGATCAAACACTCAGCCTACACCCCTTCAGGTCCTGAAAATTCAAATAGACTCCTGGTCTATCAGAGTGTGACAGGGTCTGAATGGACTCCTGGTCTATCAGAGTGTGACAGAGTCTGAATGGACTCCTGGTCTATCAGAGTGTGACGGGGTCTGAATGGACTCCTGGTCTATCAGAGTGTGACGGGGTCTGAATGGACTCCTGGTCTGTCAGAGTGTGACGGGGTCTGAATGGACTCCTGGTCTATCAGAGTGTGACGGGGTCTGAATGGACTCCTGGTCTATCAGAGTGTGACGGAGTCTGAATGGACTCCTGGTCTATCAGAGTGTGGGCGAGTCTGAATGGACTCCTGGTCTATCAGAGTGTGATGGGGTCTGAATGGACTCCTGGTCTATCAGAGTATGGGTGAGTCTGAATGGACTCCTGGTCTATCAGAGTGTGACGGAGTCTGAATGGACTCCTGGTCTATCAGAGTGTGACGGGGTCTGAATGGACTCCTGGTCTATCAGAGTGTGACGGAGTCTGAATGGACTCCTGGTCTATCAGAGTGTGACGGGGTCTGAATGGACTCCTGGTCTATCAGAGTGTGGGCGAGTCTGAATGGACTCCTGGTCTATCAGAGTGTGACGGAGTCTGAATGGACTCCTGGTCTATCAGAGTGTGACGGAGTCTGAATGGACTCCAGGTCTATCACAGTGTGACGGAGTCTGAATGGACTCCTGGTCTATCAGAGTGTGACGGAGTCTGAATGGACTCCAGGTCTATCAGAGTGTGACGGAGTCTGAATGGACTCCTGGTCTATCAGAGTGTGACGGAGTCTGAATGGACTCCTGGTCTATCAGAGTGTGACGGGGTCTGAATGGACTCCAGGTCTATCAGAGTGTGACGGAGTCTGAATGGACTCCAGGTCTATCAGAGTGTGACGGGGTCTGAATGGACTCCTGGTCTATCAGAGTGTGACGGAGTCTGAATGGACTCCTGGTCTATCAGAGTGTGACGGAGTCTGAATGGACTCCTGGTCTATCAGAGTGTGACGGAGTCTGAATGGACTCCAGGTCTATCAGAGTGTGACGGGGTCTGAATGGACTCCAGGTCTATCAGAGTGTGACGGGGTCTGAATGGACTCCTGGTCTATCAGAGTGTGACGGAGTCTGAATGGACTCCTGGTCTATCAGAGTGTGACGGAGTCTGAATGGACTCCTGGTCTATCAGAGTGTGACGGGGTCTGAATGGACTCCTGGTCTATCAGAGTGTGGGCGAGTCTGAATGGACTCCTGGTCTATCAGAGTGTGACGGAGTCTGAATGGACTCCTGGTCTATCAGAGTGTGACGGAGTCTGAATGGACTCCAGGTCTATCACAGTGTGACGGAGTCTGAATGGACTCCTGGTCTATCAGAGTGTGACGGAGTCTGAATGGACTCCAGGTCTATCAGAGTGTGACGGAGTCTGAATGGACTCCTGGTCTATCAGAGTGTGACGGAGTCTGAATGGACTCCTGGTCTATCAGAGTGTGACGGGGTCTGAATGGACTCCAGGTCTATCAGAGTGTGACGGAGTCTGAATGGACTCCAGGTCTATCAGAGTGTGACGGGGTCTGAATGGACTCCTGGTCTATCAGAGTGTGACGGAGTCTGAATGGACTCCTGGTCTATCAGAGTGTGACGGAGTCTGAATGGACTCCTGGTCTATCAGAGTGTGACGGAGTCTGAATGGACTCCAGGTCTATCAGAGTGTGACGGGGTCTGAATGGACTCCAGGTCTATCAGAGTGTGACGGGGTCTGAATGGACTCCTGGTCTATCAGAGTGTGACGGAGTCTGAATGGACTCCTGGTCTATCAGAGTGTGACGGAGTCTGAATGGACTCCTGGTCTATCAGAGTGTGACGGGGTCTGAATGGACTCCTGGTCTGAGAGTCTGATGGTGCATGCACTCTGGGTTAGGGCAGTTGTCAGTCTCACAATGCCCCCTCGGTCCCAGCGTATATCTGAGAATACTGACTGTCCAACCAGAGTGACGGGACCCTCCTGGCGGAGTAGCAGCAGGGGGGACCTTTTGTCCCTTTCCAGTTGTTACCTTTTCCTCAGAGTTTGATCTCTCGCTGACTGCATGCTGACATTTGGCCGAATTCCCCTTCCCTGTCCTGTCTCATTCCCCCTGCCAGTGTTCCCGCACCAGGTCAGTGCGATTGGAAGCAGCATTTAAAGAAATCTTCACCTTTTTGTTTTTCCTGAATTGTTCCGCCCATAAGATGAGAAATTGACTGAACCGAATGACCAGAGACGGGTGGACAGTCTGAGGTAATGTTAATGGATACCCAGCAATCCGCTAACATTCAAGAGTTCGACTAACTCTCACCGGGAGTCCGCCTCATTGGGAGCCGGAGTCTTACTGGGAGTCCCACTCACTGGGAGTCTCACTCACTGGGAGTCTCACTCACTGGGAGTCTCACTCACTGAGAGTCCCACTCACTGAGAGTCCCACTCACTGGGAGTCCCACTCACTGAGAGTCCCACTCACTGAGAGTCCCACTCACTGAGAGTCCCACTCACTGAGAGTCCCACTCACTGAGAGTCCCACTCACTGAGAGTCTCACTCACTGGGAGTCTCACTCACTGGGAGTCCCACTCACTGAGAGTCTCACTCACTGGGAGTCTCACTCACTGGGAGTCTCACTCACTGGGAGTCCCACTCACTGGGAGTCCCACTCACTGGGAGTCCCACTC
The DNA here is from genome assembly GCF_035084215.1 of Heptranchias perlo. Taxonomy (NCBI): domain Eukaryota; kingdom Metazoa; phylum Chordata; class Chondrichthyes; order Hexanchiformes; family Hexanchidae; genus Heptranchias; species Heptranchias perlo. The sequence continues at coordinate 91,806 of NW_027139746.1, read as the reverse complement.
ACTGAGAGTCTCACTCACTGGGAGTCTCACTCACTGAGAGCTGGATTCTCACTCACTGGGAGTTCCACTCACTGGGAGTCTCACTCACTGAGAGTCCCACTCACTGGGAGTCCCACTCACTGGGAGTCCCACTCACTGAGAGTCCCACTCACTGAGAGTCTCACTCACTGGGAGTCTCACTCACTGGGAGTCCCACTCACTGAGAGTCTCACTCACTGGGAGTCTCACTCACTGGGAGTCTCACTCACTGGGAGTCCCACTCACTGGGAGTCCCACTCACTGGGAGTCCCACTCACTGAGAGTCTCACTCACTGGGAGTCTCACTCACTGAGAGCTGGATTCTCACTCACTGGGAGTCCGACTCACTGAGAGTCTCACTCACTGGGAGTCCCACTCACTGGGAGTCCGACTCACTGAGAGTCTCACTCACTGGGAGTCCCACTCACTGAGAGTCTCACTCACTGGGAGTCTCACTCACTGGGAGTCTCACTCACTGAGAGCTGGATTCTCACTCACTGGGAGTCCGACTCACTGAGAGTCTCACTCACTGGGAGTCCCACTCACTGGGAGTCTCACTCACTGAGAGTCCCACTCACTGAGAGTCCCACTCACTGGGAGTCTCACTCACTCACTGGGAGTCCCACTCACTGAGAGTCCCGCTCACTGAGAGTCTCACTCACTGGGAGTCCCACTCACTGAGAGTCTCACTCACTGGGAGTCCCACTCACTGAGAGTCTCACTTCTATAAAAGTGCACCAGTTGAGAATGGGAATAAATAATGATTGGAATTTCAAATGGGGAGGAATCATTTTCAGCGACAACCTGTATGAAAAGGACAGTAACCAGTTCAATGGGCGATTGACACTGGCCACGTCTGGTAATTCTATACCAAGAACAATGATGGTGCCTGCCCTGCTGTAGGAGAGAGCCCGGGACCGTCTGTAAGATCCTTTAACATGGGAGTGGGGAGCATCGTACAGGAAGTGGAGCTGATATTGGACTCCCAATTGTGTGATACACAGGGGGGAGGATCAGTGCTTTGTGAGTCTGCAAGACCCAGGATTGCCGACATTCGAATCAGCCGCATAAAGCAGGGCTCCCGATGGGCGATGGGTGCAGGCGGTCAGAGCTCACTGAGGTACAGGGACGATCGGAAAATAAGAAGGAACTTCCATTTCTATCGCGCCTTTCACCACCTCAGGATGTCCCACAGCGCTTTACAACCAATGAAGTACTTTTGAAGCACTGTTGTAATGTAGGAAACGCGGCAGCCAATTTGCGCACAGCAAGATCCCACAAACAGCAATGTGATAATGACCAGATAATCTGTTTGTTAGTGATGTTGGTTGAGGGATAAATATTGGCCAGGACACCGGGGAGAACTCCCCTGCTCTTCTTCAAATAGTGGCCGTGGAATCTTATAGGTCCACGTGAGAGGAGCAGACGGGGGCCTAAATTTAACATCTCATCCGAAAGACGGCCCCTCCGAAAGTGCAGCGCTCCCTCAGTACTGACCCTCCGACAGTGCAGCACTCCCTCAGTACTGACCCTCCGACAGTGCGGCGCTCCCTCTGTACTGACCCTCCGACAGTGCAGCGCTCCCTCAGTACTGACCCTCCGACAGTGCTGCGCTCCCTCAGTACTGACCCTCCGACAGTGCAGCACTCCCTCAGTACTGACCCTCCGACAGTGCAGCACTCCCTCAGTACTGACCCTCCGACAGTGCAGCGCTCCCTCAGTACTGACCCTCCGACAGTGCAGCACTCCCTCAGTACTGACCCTCCGACAGTGCGGCGCTCCCTCTGTACTGACCCTCCGACAGTGCAGCGCTCCCTCAGTACTGACCCTCCGACAGTGCAGCACTCCCTCAGTACTGACCCTCCGACAGTGCAGCACTCCCTCAGTACTGACCCTCCGACAGTGCAGCGCTCCCTCAGTACTGCACTGGGAGTGTCAGTCTGTGGGCTCTGGGCTGGACCGTCCCTGTCACTGTATCTTATACAGGTTCGACATGGTGATGTAAGATTCATCAGGAGGGGCGGTGGGAGAGCTGGAGAGGGTTGAGTCCAGCCTCCCCACTCCGATCCCTGTGGCTCCAGCTCCTCCCAATCCCTGATCCACATTGCTCTCCTGCACACAACCGTCTCCACCATCTGGGGGGGCCCGAGTCAGGGGTCCCGGTGAGTGACAGGGAGCCTCCACACTGCCATGGAGCTGACCCCCAGGGGATAGGCAGAGCAGAGGGGCGGAGGGCTCTGCTGACACACCCTCAGGGTCCCCACCCTCAGGGGCCCCACCTTTGGCGTCCCCACCTTCAGGGGTCTCAGCGCAGCGCCGGTGTCTGCTCCCGGTGCTCCCAGCTCCCTTCTCCCGAATCGGGTCAGCCTGTATCAGCAGCTCCCTCTCGGTGGCGATGATGCTACCCTCGGTCAGGTTGCTGGAGGGAGATGGGTGAGAGCCGCGCAGCTGGGCTCCTTTAAACTGAATTGTATCCACTCTGCTCTCCGTCACATCCAGGAAGCTGTCCGGGTTAAAGCTCACTTCAACCGCCTGCAACACAGAGCACAGCACTCAGCACTTAAAGGGACCGGAACACCTCACCCAGCACTTAAAGGGACCGGGACACCGCACCCAGCACTTAAAGGGACCGGGACACCCTGCTCATCAATTAAAGGGACCGGGACACCGCACCCAGCACTTAAAGGGACCGGGACACCCTGCTCATCAATTAAAGGGACTGGGACACCGCACCCAGCACTTAAAGGGACCGGGACATCGCACCCAGCATTTAAAGGGACCGGGACACCCTGCTCATCAATTAAAGGGACCGGGACACCGCACCCAGCATTTAAAGGGACCGGGACACCGCACCCAGCACTTAAAGGGACCGGGACACCCTGCTCATCAATTAAAGGGACCGGGACACCGCACCCAGCACTGAAAGGGACCGGGACATCGCACCCAGCATTTAAAGGGACCGGGACACCCTGCTCATCAATTAAAGGGACCGGGACACCGCACCCAGCATTTAAAGGGACCGGGACATCGCACCCAGCACTTAAAGGGACCGGGACACCCTGCTCATCAATTAAAGGGACCGGGACACCGCACCCAGCACTTAAAGGGACCGGGACACCCTGCTCATCAATTAAAGGAACCAAAACAATGCACAGTGGTAGCAAAGTGGTTATGTTACTAGACTAGTAATTCAGAGACCTGAACTAATAATCCAGAGTCATGAGTTCAAATCCCGCCACGGCAGGTTGGGGAATTTAAATTCAATTAATTTTTAAAAATCTGTAATAAAAAAATACTAGTATCAGTAATGATGGCCATGAAACTACCGGATTATCGTAAAAACCCATCTGGTTCACTAATGCCCTTTCGGGAAGGAAACCTGCCGTCCTTACCCGGTCTGGCTGATATGTGACTGCAGACCCACAGCAATGTGGTTGATTCTTAATCACCCTCTGAAATGGCCCAGCAAGACACTCAGTTGTAAAATCTCACTACGAAAAGTCACAATAAGAATAAAACCAGACGGACCACCCGGCATCGGACCATGAGGCACCGGACACGACAAAGGCAAACCAAGCCCAGTCGACCCTGCAAAGTCCTCCTCACCAACATCTGGGGACTTGTGCCAAAATTGGGAGAGCTGTCCCACAGACTAGTCAAGCAACAGCCTGACATAGCTATACTCACAGAATCATACCTTTCAGCCAACGTCCCAGACTCTTCCATCACCATTCCTGGTTATGTCCTGTCCCACCGGCAGGACAGACCCACCAGAGGTGGCGGTACAGTGATATACAGTCAGGAGGGAGTGGCCCTGGGAGTCCTCAACATTGACTCTGGACCCCATGAAATCTCATGGCATCAGGTCAAACATGGGCAAGGAAACCTCCTGCTGATTCCCACCTACCGTCCTCCCTCAGCTGATGAATCAGTCCTCCTCCATGTTGAACACCACTTGGAGGAAGCACTGAGGGTAGCAAGGACACAGAATGTACTCTGGGTGGGGGACTTCAATGTCCATCACCAAGAATGGCTCGGTAGCACCACGGCTGACCGAGCTGGCCGAGTCCTGAAGGACATAGCTGCCAGACTGGGCCTGCGGCAGGTATTGAGCGAACCAACACGAGGGAAAAACTTACTTGACCGCATCCTCACCAATCTACCTGTCGCAAATGCATCTGTCCATGACAGTATTGGTAGGAGTGACCACCGCACAGTCCTCGTGGGGATGAAGTCGCGTCTTCGCACTGAGGACACCATCCAACGTGTTGTGTGGCACTACCACCGTGCTAAATGGGATAGATTCAGGACAGATCTAGCAGCTCAAAACTGGGCATCCATGAGGCGCTGTGGGCCATCAGTAGCAGCAGAATTGTATTCCAGCACAATCTGTAACCTCATGGCCCGGCATATTCCTCACTCTACCATTACCAACTAGCCAGGGGATCAACCCTGGTTCAATGAGGAGTGTAGAAGAGCATGCCAGGAGCAGCACCAGGCGTACCTAAAAATGAGGTGCCAACCTGGTGAAGCTACAACTCAGGACTACTTGCATGCTGAACAGCGGAAGCAACATGCTATAGACAGAGCTAAGCAATTCCATAACCATCGGATCAGATCAAAGCTCTGCAGTCCTGCCACATCCAGTCGTGAATGGTGGTGGACAATTAAACAACTAACGGGAGGAGGAGGCTCTGCAAACATCCCCATCCTCAATGATGGCCGAGTCCAGCACGTGAGTGCAAAAGACAAGGCTGAAGCGTTTGCAACCATCTTCAGCCAGAAGTGCCGAGTGGATGATCCATCTCGGCCTCCTCCCGATATCCCCACCATCACAGAAGCCAGTCTTCTGCCAATTCAATTCACTCCACGTGATATCAAGAAACGGCTGAGTGCACTGGATACAGCAAAGGCTATGGGCCCCGACAACATCCCAGCTGTAGTGCTGAAGACTTGTGCTCCAGAACTAGCTGCGCCTCTCGCCAAGCTGTTCCAGTACAGCTACAACACTGGCATCTACCCGACAATGTGGAAAATTGCCCAGGTATGTCCTGTCCACAAAAAGCAGGACAAATCCAATCCGGCCAATTACCGCCCCATCAGTCTACTCTCAATCATCAGCAAAGTGATGGAAGGTGTCGTCGACAGTGCTATCAAGCGGCACTTACTCACCAATAACCTGCTCACCGATGCTCAGTTTGGGTTCCGCCAGGACCACTTGGCTCCAGACTTCATTACAGCCTTGGTCCAAACATGGACAAAAGAGCTGAATTCCAGAGGTGAGGTGAGAGTGACTGCCCTTGACATCAAGGCAGCATTTGACCAAGTGTGGCACCAAGGAGCCCTAGTAAAATTGAAGTCAATGGGAATCAGGGGGAAAGCTCTCCAGTGGCTGGAGTCATACCTAGCACAAAGGAAGATGGTAGTGGTTGTTGGAGGCCAATTATCTCAGCCCCAGGGCATTGCTGCAGGAGTTCCTCAGGGCAGTGTCCGAGGTCCAACCATCTTCAGCTGCTTCATCAATGACCTTCCCTCCATCATAAGGTCAGTAATGGGGATGTTCGCTGATGACTGCACAGTGTTCAGTTCCATTCGCAACTCCTCAGATAAAGAAGCAGTCCGAGCCCGCATGCAGCAAGACCTGGTCAACATCCAGGCTTGGGCTGATAAGTGGCAAGTAACATTCGCGCCAGACAAGTGCCAGGCAATGACCATCTCCAACAAGAGAGAGTCTAACCACCTCCCCTTGACATCCAACGGCATTACCATCGCCGAATCCCCCACCATTAACATCCTGGGGGTCACCATTGACCAGAAACTTAACTGGACCAGCCATATAAATACTGTGGCTACGAGAGCAGGTCAGAGGCTGGGTATTCTGCGGCGAGTGACTCACTTCCTGACTCCCCAAAGCCTTTCCACCATCTACAAGGCACAAGTCAGGAGTGTGATGGAATACTCTCCACTTGCCTGGATGAGTGCAGCTCCAACAACACTCAAGAAGCTTGACACCATCCAAGATAAAGCAACCCGCTTGATTGGCACCCCATCCACCACCCTAAACATTCACTCCCTTCACCACCGGCGCACTGTGGCTGCAGTGTGTACCATCCACAGGATGCACTGCAGCAACTCACCAAGGCTTCTTCGACAGCACCTCCCAAACCCGCGACCTCTGCCACCTAGAAGGACAAGAGCAGCAGGCACATGGGAACAACACCACCTGCACGTTCCCCTCCAAGTCACACACCATCGCGACTTGGAAATATATCGCCGTTCCTTCATTGTCACTGGGTCAAAATCCTGGAACTCCCTTCCTAACAGCACTGTGGGAGAACCGTCACCACACGGACTGCAGCAGTTCAAGAAGGCGGCTCACCACCACCTTCTCAAGGGCAATTAGGGATGGGCAATAAATGCTGGCCTCGCCAGCGACGCCCACATCCCACGAATCAAAAAACTCAGCACTTAAAGGGACCGGGTCACCGCACTCAGCACTTAAAGGGACCGGGACACTGCACTTGGCACTTAAAGGGACCGGGACATCGCATTCAGCACTTAAAGGGACCGGGCACCGCACTCAACACTTAAAGGGACCGGGACACTGCACGCAGCACTTAAAGGGACCGGGACACTGCACTCAGCACTTAATGCGATCAGGACACCGCATTCAGCACTTAAAGGGACCGGGACACTGCATTCAGCACTTAAAGGGACCGGGACACCGCACGCAGCACTTAAAGGGACCGGGACACCACACACAGCACTTAAAGGGACCGGGACACTGCACTCAGCACTTAAAGGGACCGGGACACCGCACTCAGCACTTAAAGGGATCGGAACACTGCACGCAGCACTTAAAGGGACCAACACTTAAAGAGATTAGGACACCGTACTCAACACTTACAGGGGCTGGGACACCACACTCATAGGATCATAGAAAGGTTACAGCATGGAAGGAGGCCATTCAGCCCATCGAGTCCGTGCCAGGTCTATGCAGAGCAATCCAGCTAGTCCCACTCCCCCGCCCTATCCCGTAGCCTTGCAAACTTTTTCCTTTCAAGTACTTATCCAGTTCCCTTTTGAAGGCCATGATTGAATCTGCCTCCACCACCCCCTCGGGCAGTGCATTCCAGATCCTAACCACTCGCTGGGTAAAAAAGTTTTTCCTCATGTCACCTTTGGTTCTTTTTTCAATCATCTTTAATCTGTGTCCTTTGGTTCTTGACACTTGAGAGAGAGAGCGGAGAGTGGGATCAGTGATAAAAGGAGGAGAGAGAGAGGAGAGAGAGAGAGAGCGGAGCACGGGATCAGTGATAAAAGGAGGAGAGAGAGAGGAGAGAGAGCGGAGCACGGGATCAGTGATAAAAGGAGGAGAGAGAGAGGAGAGAGAGAGAGCGGAGCACGGGATCAGTGATAAAAGGAGGAGAGAGAGAGGAGAGAGAGAGAGAGCGGAGCACGGGATCAGTGATAAAAGGAGGAGAGAGAGAGGAGAGAGAGAGAGAGAGCGGAGGGAGAGAGAAGGGGAGAGAGAGCGGAGAGAGAAGAGAGAGAAGAGAGAGGGGGAAAGAGAGCGGAGAGAGAGGGGGAGAGAGAGAGCGGAGAGAGAGGGGGAGAGAGAGAGGAAAGAGAGAGAGGGGGAGAGAGAGTGGAGAGAGGAGAGAGAGGGGGAGAGAGAGCGGAGAGAGAGGGGGAGAGAGAGAGGGGGAGAGAGGAGAGAGAGAGGGGGAGAGAGAGCGGAGAGAGGAGCGGGAGAGGGGGAGAGAGAGAGCGGAGAGAGAGGGGGAGAGAGTAAACGGAGCATTAGGAAGAGAGGTGAAAAAACACCTAAAGTCCATCAGCACAAGGGAAGGAGCTGATTGGTGAGTTTCTGGTGAGTATTTTTTTTAAGTCATTAGTTTATTTCGATTAAGTTTTGTTAATAATCTGATAAATCGAGGCATGGCAGGGCGGCTCGGTCCCCTTGAATGCACGTCTTGTGTCGTGTGGGATCTCCAGAACGCTTCCCGTGTCCTGGACAACCACATGTGCAGGAAGTGTCGTCAGCTGGAGGAGCTCGAGCTCCGGGTTTCGGACCTTGAGCAGCAGCTGGAGTCACTGCAGAGCATCCGCGAGGCTGAGAGTTTTGTGGACAGCACGTTTCAGGAGGTGGTCACCACACAGCTTAAGAGAGTGCAGGCAGAGAGGGACCGGGTGACCGCGAGACAGACAAGGAGGACCAGGCAGGTAGTGCAGGAGTCCCCTGAGGGCATCTCACTCTCTAACCAGTATTCAGTTCTGATGGGGGAGAGGGTTCCTCTGGGGAGTGCAGCCAGAGCCAAGACCATAGCACCATGGGTGGCTCAGTTGTACAGCGGGGCAGGAGAAAGGTCAGGAGAGCGATAGTGATCGGGGATTCTATAGTTAGGGGAGAGACGGGCGTTTCTGCGACCGCAGACGTGATTCCAGGATGGTATGTTGCCTCCCTGGTGCCAGGGTCAAGGATGTCACTGAGCAGCTGTAGAACATTCTGAGGGGGGAGGGTGAACAGCCGGAGGTCATGGTCCATATCGGTACCAATGACATAGGTAGAAAAAGGGATGCAGGCAGATTTTAAGGAGTTAGGAAAGAGATTAAGAAGCAGGACCTCACAGGTAGTAATCTCCGGATTACTCCCAGTGCCACGTGCTAGTGAGTATAGAAATAGGAGGATAGAGCAGATGAATGCGTGGCTGGAGAGATGGTGCAGGAGGGAGGGCTTTAGATTCCTGGGGCATTGGGACCAGTTCTGGGGGAGGTGGGACCTGTACAAGCCGGACGGGTTGCACCTCAACAGGGCCGGGACCAATATCCTTGCGGGGAGGTTTGCTGGTGCTGTTGGGGAGGATTTAAAATAGCTTGGCAGGGGGATGGGAACCTGAGTGTAGATTCAGATGGGAGAGAATCAGAACTGGAAATGGAAGGCAGAAAATTAGTAAGCAAGTTTAGAAGGCAGAGGAAACAAAGGTTAAAAAATAAACAACAAAGGAGTTTGGCAGTGTTTAATGGTATTTACCTCAATGCAAGGAGTATAGTGAATAAGGTAGATGAGCTGAGAGCACAGATAGACACGTGGCAGTATGGTATCTTAGCTATTACAGAAACATGACTTAAAGAGGAACATAGGAACATAGGAACAGGAGTAGGGCCTATTAGAGACCAAAAAGGTAAATTATGTGTGGAGGTGGAAGATGTGGGTTTGGTTCTTAATGAATACTTTGCATCTGTCTTCACAAAGGAGAGGGATGATGCAGGGATTGAAGTTAAGGAGGAGGAGTGTGAAATATTGGACGGGATAAACATAGTGAGAGAGGAAGTATTAAGGGGATTAGCATCTTTGGAAGTGGATAAATCACCAGGACCGGATGAAATGTATCCCAGGCTGTTAAAAGAAGCCAGGGAGGAAATAGCAGAGGCTTTAACAATCATTTCCCAAACTTTACTGGATACAGGCGTAGTGCCAGAGGATTGGAGGACTGCTAACATTGTACCATTGTTTAAAAAGGGAGTGAAGGATAGACCGAGTAATTACAGGCCAGTCAGCCTAATCTCGGTGGTGGGCAAATTACTGGAAATAATTTTGAGGGACAGTATTAATTGTCATTTAGAAAGGCATGGGTTAATCAAGGACAGTCAGCGTGGATTTATTAAGGGAAGGTCGTGTCTGACTAACTTGATTGAATATTTTGAGGAGGTAACAAGGAGGATCGATGAGGGTAATGCATTTGATGTAGTCTACATGGATTTTAGCAAGGCTTTTGACAAGGTCCCACACGGCAGAATGGTCAAAAAAGTAAAAGCCCATGGGATCCAAGGGAAAGTGGCAAATTGGATCCAAAATTGGCTCAGTGGCAGGAAGCAAAGGGTAATGGTCGACGGGTGTTTTTGCGACTGGAAGGCTGTTTCCAGTGGGGTTCCGCAGGGCTCAGTACGAGGTCCCTTGCTTTTTGTGGTATATATTAATGATTTGGACCTATATGTAAATGTTTCCCTAAGCAGAGGGGTCAATAACCAGGGGGCATAGATTTAAAGTAAAATCATCGAATATCATAGAAAGGTTACAGCATGGAAGGAGGCCATTTGGCCCATCGAGTCCAGGCTGGCTCTATGCAAGAGCAATCCAGCTAGTCCCACTCCCCCACCCTTTCCCCGTCGCCCTGCAAATTTCTTCCTTTCAAGTACTTATCCAGTTCTCTTTTGAAGGCCATGATTGAATCTGCCTCCACCACCCCCTCGGGCAGTGCATTCCAGATCCTAACCACTCGCTGTGTAAAAAAGTTTTTCCTCATCTCACCTTAGGTTCTTTTGCCAATCACCTTAAATCTGTGTCCTCTGGTTCTTGACCCTTCCACCAATGGGAACAGTTTCTCTCTATCTACTCTGTCTGGACCCTTCATGATTTTGAGTAATTGGTAGAAGGTTTAGTGGAGAGCTGAAGAGAATTTTTTTCACCCAGAGGGTGGTGGGGGTCTGGAACTCACTGCCTGAGAGGGTGGGAGAAGCAGAAACCCTCTACTCATTTAAAAAGTGCCTGGATGAGCACCTGAAGTGCTGTAACCTACAGGGCTACGGACCAAGTGCAGGAAAGTGGGATTAAGCCGGATAGCTCTTTTTCGGCCAGCACAGACACGATGGGCCGAATGGCCTCCTTCTGTGCCGTAATATTCTATGATTCTATAACATGTACTCAGCACTTAAAGAGAACGGGACACCGCGCTCAGCAATTAAAGGGACAGGGACACTGCGCTCAGCAATTAAAGGGACAGGGACACCGCGCTCAGCAATTAAAGGGACAGGGACACAGCACTCAGCAATTAAAGGGACAGGGACACAGCACTCAGCAATTAAAGGGACAGGGACACAGCACTCAGCAATTAAAGGGACAGGGACACAGCACTCAGCAATTAAAGGGACAGGGACACAGCACTCAGCAATTAAAGAGAACGGGACACCGCGCTCAGCACTTAAAGGGACAGGGAAACAGCACTCAGCAATTAAAGGGACAGGGACACAGCACTCAGCAATTAAAGGGACAGGGAAACAGCACTCAGCAATTAAAGGGACAGGGAAACAGCACTCAGCAATTAAAGAGAACGGGACACCGCGCTCAGCACTTAAAGGGACAGGGACACAGCACTCAGCAATTAAAGGGACAGGGACACAGCACTCAGCAATTAAGGGGACAGGGAAACTGCACTCAGCAATTAAAGGGACAGGGACACAGCACTCAGCAATTAAAGGGACAGGGACACAGCACTCAGCAATTAAAGGGACAGGGACACAGCACTCAGCAATTAAAGGGACAGGGACACAGCACTCAGCAATTAAAGGGACAGGGAAACAGCACTCAGCAATTAAAGGGACAAGGACACAGCACTCAGCAATTAAAGGGACAGGGACACAGCACTCAGCAATTAAAGGGACAGGGACACAGCACTCAGCAATTAAAGGGACAGGGAAACAGCACTCAGCAATTAAAGGGACAGGGACACCGCGCTCAGCAATTAAAGGGACAGGGACACAGCACTCAGCAATTAAAGGGACAGGGACACAGCACTCAGCAATTAAAGGGACAGGGACACAGCACTCAGCAATTAAAGGGACAGGGACACAGCACTCAGCAATTAAAGGGACAGGGACACAGCACTCAGCAATTAAAGGGACAGGGACACAGCACTCAGCAATTAAAGGGACAGGGAAACAGCACTCAGCAATTAAAGGGACAGGGACACAGCACTCAGCAATTAAAGGGACAGGGAAACAGCACTCAGCAATTAAAGGGACAGGGACACAGCACTCAGCAATTAAAGGGACAGGGACACAGCACTCAGCGATTAAAGGGACAGGGACACAGCATTCTGCACATCTGTCCCGCAACTCCATGTTTGAATCCCTCCGATCAGGTTTCCGTCCCTGCCTCTGCTCATCTGCTGCTGAAACCCTCATCAATGCCTTTGTTACCTCCAGACTCGACTATTCCAATGCTCTCCTGACCGGCCTCCCATCCTCCACCCTCCTTAAACTTGAGCTCATCCAAAACTCTGTGCCCGGATCCTAACTCGCACCAAATCCCGTTTTCCCATCACCCCCGGCTCCCGGTCCGGGAACGCCTCAATTTTAAAAGTCTCATCCTTGTTTTCAAATCCCTCCATGGCCCTCGCCCCTCCCTATCTCTGTAACCTCCTCCAGCCCCACAATCCTCCGAGATCTCTACGCTCCTCCAACTCTGGCCTCTTGCACATCCCCGATTTTAATCGCCCGAACATTGGCAGCCGTGCCTTCAGCTGCCTCGGCCCGAAGCTCTGGACTTCACTCCCAAAACCTCCCGAACTCTCTCTCCTCCTTTAAGACTCTCGTTAAATTCAACCACTTTGACCAAGATTTTGGTCACTTGTCCGAATATCTCCTGATGTGGCTCGGTGTCAAATTTTGTTTGATAATCGCTCCTGTGAAGCACCTTGGGACGTTTTACTACGTTAAAGCTGCTATATAAATGCACATTTTTGTTGTAGTACTAGTAGTAAAGGGATCAGGACACAGGACTGCAGAGTAAAGCTCCCTCCACACTGTCCCATCAAACACTCCCAGGGCAGGTACAGCACGGGTTAGATACAGAGTAAAGCTCCCTCCACACTGTCCCATCAAACACTCCCAGGGCAGGTACAGCACGGGTTAGATACAGAGTAAAGCTCCCTCTACACTGTCCCGTCAAACACTCCCAGGGCAGGTACAGGGTTAGATACAGAGTAAAGCTCCCTCTACACTGTCCCATCAAACACTCCCCACCCCGCCTGGAGACCCTCACCTTGTGTGGCTTAATGTACAGCTGCTCCAGTGCACTTTTTGGGTTGGGGATCTTGGGCCAAATGTGAGGCTTGATCCTGCAGAAAGAACAGTTTAATCAACACTATGTGCACAGTAAGAAGACAAGTGGGAACATCTGAGTGCTGTGTCACCCCCATCGTCCTGTATCCCCATCCCACCCCCATCCCCATCCCCCTGTATCCCCACCCCCATCACTGGGCCCCATGTATCCCCAACCCCATCATTGGGCCCCCTGTATCCCCACCCCCATCACTGGGCCCCATGTATCCCCAACCCCATCACTGGGCCCCCTGTATCCCCACCCCCATCACTGGGCCCCCTGTATCCCCACCCCCATCACTGGGCCCCATGTATCCCCACCCCCATCACTGGGCCCCCTGTATCCCCACCCCCATCACTGGGCCCCCTGTATCCCCACCCCCATCACTGGGCCCCCTGTATCCCCACCCCCATCACCGGCCTCCTGTATCCCCACCCCCATCACTGGGCCCCCTGTATCCCCACCCCCATCACTGGGCCCCCTGTATCCCCACCCCCATCACTGGGCCCCCTGTATCCCCACCCCCATCACTGGGCCCCCTGTATCCCCACCCCCATCACTGGGCCCCCTGTATCCCCACCCCCATCACCGGCCCCCTGTATCCCCAACCCCATCACCGGCCCCCTGTATCCCCATCCCCATCACCGGCCCACTGTATCCCCACCCCCATCACCGGCCCACTGTATCCCCACCCCCCCCATCTCCATAGGGATTGGATGATATAGCGATAGCTTAGCATTGGGATAGGTGGGTACAGGGATCGGGGGGTACAGGGATTGGGGAGTGCAGGGATTGGGGTACAGGGATTGGGGTTACAATGATCCGGGGTACGGGGAGCGGGGTTACAGGGATCGGGAGTACAGGGATCGGGGGGGGTTCAGGGATTGGGGGTACAGGGATCGGGGGTACAGGGATCGGGGGTACAGGGATTGGGGTTACAGGGATTGGGGAGTGCAGGGATTGGGGAGTGCAGGGATTGGGGTACAGGGATCGGGGGTACAGGGATTGGGGTTACAGAGATTGGGGTTACAATGATCCGGGTACAGGGATTGGGGTTACAGGGATTGGGGAGTGCAGGGATCGAGGTTACAGGGATCGGGGTTACAGGGATCGGGGTTGCAATGATCCGGGGTACAGGGATCGGGGGTACAGGAATTGGGCGTACAGGGATTGGGGTTACAGGGATTTGGGCTACTGGGATTGGAGGTACAAGGATAGGCTGTACAGGGATTGGGGGTACAGGGATCAGGGGTACAGGGATCGGGGGTACAGGGATCAGGGGTACAGGGATCAGGGGTACAGGGATTGGGGGTACAGGGATTGGGGGTACAGGGATCGGGGGTACAGGGATCGGGGGTACAGGGATCGGGGGTACAGGGATTGGGGGTACAGGGATTGGGGGTACAGGGATCGGGGGTACAGGGATCGGGGGTACAGGGATTGGAGGTACAGGGATTGGGGGTACAGGGATTGGGGGTACAGGGATCAGGGGTACAGGGATCGGGGGTACAGGGATCAGGGGTACAGGGATCGGGGGTACAGGGATCAGGGGTACAGGGATCGGGGGTACAGGGATTGGAGGTACAGGGATTGGGGGTACAGGGATCGGGGGTACAGGGATCAGGGGTACAGGGATCAGGGGTACAGGGATCGGGGGTACAGGGATTGGGGGTACAGGGATTGGGGGTACAGGGAATGGGGGTACAGGGATCAGGGGTACAGGGATTGGGGGTACAGGGATTGGGGGTACAGGGAATGGGGGGTACAGGCATCGGGGGTACCGGGATTGGGGGTACAGGGATCGGGGGTACAAGGATAGGCTGTACAGGGATTTAAGCTCTGGCAACGCCTCGATTTTGAAGTTCCCATCATTGTGTTCAAATCCCTCCATGGCCTCACCTCTACTTATCTTTGTAACCTCCTCCAGCCCAACAACCCCCCCACTGAATTCCCTGATTTTCTGACACTGTTCCTGTGCATCTCCCCCTCCCTATGCCCCACAAAGGGAGGGCTGGAGATTCACGAGGCTAGAGCCAAAGAAACATAGTTGGTGAGATGGTTACAGAGTTTGTGTGGTGTATGAGGGCGATGGCTTCAGTCTATCGAATTTTCACCTGGAGCAATGGGGAATGGTTTCAGTAGCTACAGACAATAGAAATATTAAACAAGGTGGGCCATTTACAAACAGGTTGGCGTCATGTGAAATCATAGAGAAAATGCGAAATAGTTCTGGGACCCAGAATAGGGAGCTCTCCAAACCGGGTGGACATTGTGTCAGGAATAACTGAGGCGCAATTGGTGGGAAATTGTAAGTATTTGGCCAGTCCCACCGTTTACTGAGTCCATGAAGGGGAGAGTGTGGATGGGCTTTGGGAGGAGATTAAATGGGGGTGGGTCGAGTCTATGATTGGGGAGAGTGTACAGGGGCTGTGGGAGGAGATTAAATGGGGAGGGAGGTAGAGTCTATGATTGGGGAGAGTGTACAGGGGCTGTGGGAGGAGCACTTGAAATGCCATAGCATACAAGGCTACGGACCAAATGCTGGAATATGGGATTAGAGTAGACAGGGCTGATGGCCGGCGTGGACACGATGGGCCGAAGGGCCTCTATCCGTGCTGTATAACTCTATGACTCTATGACTCTATTAAATGGGGTGGGTCGAGTCTATAATTGGGGAGAGTGTCGATGGGCTGTGGGAGGAGATTAAATGGGGGTGGGGTGAGTCTATGATTGGGGAGAGTGTACAGGGGCTGTGGGAGGACTGGTTATTTTCTCACATGTTATACGATGTAATTCTGTGCTCTTTAAGTGGGACTGACCTGTTCTCCCAGAACAACACACTCAGTCCAGTGAGGAAGAGGAAAAGCAGAATCAGGAAGGAGATCGTCACCTTAACACCTGGAACCAAAGGCCAAAAAATGACCAAGCATCAGAATGGTGAGGTTACAGTGTTCCCATGTAGTTTTCATTGGTTCATGAAGCTCACACTGCATGTTTCAGTGTCCCACACTTACATTATGTGTGGGGTTAATATTTAGTCTGTTTGTCCCCTGCCATGTCTCCATGTTCACTGCACAGTCCATACAATGTACACAGAAATTGTTTTTTTTTTGTTATTCGTTCATGAGATGTGGGCGTCGCTGGCGAGGCCGGCATTTATTGCCCATCCCTAATTGCCCTTGAGAAGGTGGTGGTGAGCCGCCTTCTTGAACCGCTGCAGTCCGTGTGGTGATGGTTCTCCCACAGTGCTGTTAGGAAGGGAGTTCCAGGATTTTGACCCAGCGACGATGAAGGAACGGCGATATATTTCCAAGTCGGGATGGTGTGTGACTTGGAGGGGAACGTGCAGCTGGTGTTGTTCCCATGTGCCTGCTGCTCTTGCCCTTCTAGATGGTAGAGGTCGTGGGTTTGGGAGGTGCTGTCGAAGAAGCCTTGGCGAGTTGCTTATGTTACAACACAGAATCAGGCCATTCGGTCCCCACCAGTCCCTCTCCGTGTTTACCCTCCACACAGCAAATAATTCTAATCACATTTCCCCTCCCTGTCCCCATATCCCTTCAACCTCTGTTCCTTCACCCACCCCTCCAATCTGACCCTGAATGTTGCCGCAGTTTCTGCCTCAATCACTAACCCCGGAAGTGAATCCCACGGCCTCCTAGCTCTCTGTGAAGAAGTTTCTCCTGCCCTCTGTTTGAAATCTCTTCCATTTAACCCTGTATCGATGGCCCCTCGTTCTAGACCCTGATCTTCTGGGAACACTCTGATTCTATCTACCCTGTCCCATTGATCCATCGCTGTAAACACTTCTATCATCGCCCCGTAATCTGTGTTATTCTAATGAACAAAGCCCCGATTTTTCAAGTCTCCGTCTCGATTTGTATTTCCACACACCAGGCAGCCTCCGAGTGAATCTGTCTCGTACCCTCTCTGAAGCCTCGATATCCTTCCTATAGTGTGGAGCCCAATACTGCGCACAGTACTCCAACTCAGGTCATTTCAAGGTTTTATATTAGCCCATCATTACCTCTTGGCTTTTATATTCTGTGCCTCTTGTGATAAAACCTAGAATTCCTCTCGCTTTTTTTCTCACCGAGGTGCTGCCTTTAATGTCCATTGACCCTGCCCCCAAATCCCTCCGCTCTCCCCCAGCCCGAGCCGATTACCATTCACAGGATCATTACTCTTATTATTTTACCAAAATGTATCGCCTCACACTGACATTGAATTCCCATCTGTCACTTTTTAGCCCATTCCCCACCACATCAATATCACTTTATAGTTTCCTTTGGTCTTCTGAAGAATGATCTATAACTCTTACTTTAATTCCATTTGCAAATTCCAACACACTCTCTCTCGGTCAATATCCAAACCATTGATATGTGCAGTGAACAGAAGGAGCCCCAGAACTGAACCCTGTGGGACACCACTATCCACTTCTAAACCATTCGGAGAAACTGCCCACAGCTCCTCCTCTCCGTTTCCTCCCTTCGAACCAATTTTTAATCCGGTTTGCATGATTCCATAACCCTTAACCTTTAGTAACCACCTGTGTGATCCCTTATCAAAGACTTTCCCAAAGTCCATGTACACTCCATCCACTCCATTTCCTATCCACCATGTCTGTTACCGCCTCAGAAATTGTCCGCGTATACCTCACGGTGAGTGTCTGAATACCCCACAGTGATTGTGAATACCCCTTCCGTGTGCCTCCCACAGTATGCATGTACACCTGTGTGTATACCCCATAGATAGTGTGTATACATATATATAGATACCCTATACTGTTTGTATACCTCTGTACCATGGGCCACAGTGTGCTTGTCTGTATCTTTTTATTATTTGTTCATGGGATGTGGGCATCGCTGGCGAGGCCGGCATTTATTGCCCATCCCTAATTGCCCTTGAGAAGGTGGTGGTGAGCCGCCTTCTTGAACCGCTGCAGTCCGTGTGGTGACGGTTCTCCCACAGTGCTGTTAGGAAGGGAGTTCCAGGATTTTGACCCAGCGACGATGAAGGAACGGCGATATATTTCCACAGTGTGTGTATATATGCATGGGAGTGTGTGTGTGGGTGTAAGTGTGTACCCACATTGTATGTGTAGCCCACAGTATATGTATATGTGTTTGTGGGTATACGTGTGTACCTCATAGTGTGTGCATGTGTGTACCACAATATGTGTATATGTGCATGTAGGTGTATGTGTGTACCTCACATTCTATGTATACCCCCAAGTATGTGTATATGTGTGTGTGGGTATCTGTGTGTACCTCATAAGCGTGTGCATGTGTTATCACAATGTGTGTGTGTGTGTGTGTATATGTGTGTGTGAGTGTATTTACGCATCTCACATTATATGTATACCCCAGTGTGTACATGCATGTCTGTGTAGGTGTGTATCCCACATTGTAAGTGTGCATCTCACAGTGTGTGCCACATTGTATGTATATGTGTGTGTGGGTGTATGTGTGTACCACGGTGTTTGTGTACACATTATGCCCCTATGGTTATGTACCCCACAGGTGTGAATCAAGCCCTCGCTGGGTTCGTTTACCTGCAGTGAATGAATATTCAGTCGGTGGGGTTTCGAAATACACAGTCTGACTCCAGTCACTCCACATCCCCTTGAAATAATTCTGATCAGGAGCTGATCGGATCCGAATCGTGTACTGGGACTTGGCAATTAGATTCTTCATCAACAATCTCAGTGAGCAGGCAGTTACATTCAGGTGCTCCTGGTGCAGAAAGGAGAGAAGTGAAAAGAGTGTGAACAGCCTGCAATGATCACAAGTTACAGAGTATGGGTCGCCTGTAGTGATCACAATCCCATAGTGCACAGTTACAGAGTGTGGGTCGTCTGTAGTGATCACAATCCCATAGTGCACAGTTACAGAGTGTGAGACACCTGTAGTGATCACAATCCCATGGTGTACAGTTACAGAGTGTGAGACACCTGTAGTGATCACAATCCCATAGTGTACAGTTACAGAGTGTGAGACACCTGTAGTGATCACAATCCCATAGTGCACAGTTACAGAGTGTGGGTCCCTGTAGTGATCACAATCCCACAGTGTACAGTTACAGAGTGTGGGTCCCTGTAGTGATCACAATCCCACAGTGCACAGTTACAGAGTATGGGTCGCCTGTAGTGATCACAATCCCACAGTGCACAGTTACAGAGTATGGGTCGCCTGTAGTGATCACAATCCCATAGTGCAGTTACAGAGTGTGGGTCCCTGTAGTGATCACAATCCCACAGTGTACAGTTACAGAGTGTGGGTCCCTGTAGTGATCACAATCCCACAGTGCACAGTTACAGAGTGTGGGTCCCTGTAGTGATCACAATCCCATAGTGCACAGTTACAGAGTGTGGGTCCCTGTAGTGATCACAATCCCACAGTGCACAGTTACAGAGTGTGGGTCGTCTGTAGTGATCACAATCCCACAGTGTACAGTTACAGAGTGTGGGTCCCTGTAGTGATCACAATCCCACAGTGCACAGTTACAGAGTATGGGTCGCCTGTAGTGATCACAATCCCACAGTGCACAGTTACAGAGTATGGGTCGCCTGTAGTGATCACAATCCCACAGTGCACAGTTACAGAGTGTGGGTCCCTGTAGTGATCACAATCCCACAGTGTACAGTTACAGAGTATGGGTCCCTGTAGTGATCACAATCCCACAGTGTACAGTTACAGAGTGTGGGTCGCCTGTAGTGATCACAATCCCACAGTGCACAGTTACAGAGTGTGGGTCGCCTGTAGTGATCACAATCCCATAGTGTACAGTCACAGAGTGTGAGACACCTGTAGTGATCACAATCCCATAGTGCACAGTTACAGAGTGTGGGTCCCTGTAGTGATCACAATCCCATAGTGCACAGTTACAGAGTGTGGGTCATCTGTAGTGATCACAATCCCATAGTGCACAGTTACAGAGTGTGAGACACCTGTAGTGATCACAATCCCACAGTGTACAGTTACAGAGTGTGGGTCATCTGTAGTGATCACAATCCCATAGTGCACAGTTACAGAGTGTGGGTCGCCTGTAGTGATCACAATCCCACAGTGTACAGTTACAGAGTGTGGGTCCCTGTAGTGATCACAATCCCACAGTGCACAGTTACAGAGTGTGGGTCCCTGTAGTGATCACAATCCCATAGTGTACAGTTACAGAGTGTGAGACACCTGTAGTGATCACAATCCCATAGTGCACAGTTACAGAGTGTGGGTCCCTGTAGTGATCACAATCCCACAGTGCACAGTTACAGAGTATGGGTCGCCTGTAGTGATCACAATCCCACAGTGCACAGTTACAGAGTATGGGTCGCCTGTAGTGATCACAATCCCACAGTGCACAGTTACAGAGTATGGGTCGCCTGTAGTGATCACAATCCCACAGTGCACAGTTACAGAGTGTGGGTCCCTGTAGTGATCACAATCCCACAGTGTACAGTTACAGAGTGTGGGTCCCTGTAGTGATCACAATCCCATAGTGCACAGTTACAGAGTGTGGGTCCCTGTAGTGATCACAATCCCATAGTGCACAGTTACAGAGTGTGGGTCCCTGTAGTGATCACAATCCCACAGTGCACAGTTACAGAGTGTGGGTCCCTGTAGTGATCACAATCCCACAGTGCACAGTTACAGAGTGTGGGTCCCTGTAGTGATCACAATCCCACAGTGTACAGTTACAGAGTGTGGGTCGTCTGTAGTGATCACAATCCCACAGTGCACAGTTACAGAGTGTGGGTCGCCTGTAGTGATCACAATCCCATAGTGTACAGTTACAGAGTGTGAGACACCTGTAGTGATCACAATCCCATAGTGCACAGTTACAGAGTGTGGGTCCCTGTAGTGATCACAATCCCATAGTGCACAGTTACAGAGTGTGGGTCATCTGTAGTGATCACAATCCCATAGTGCACAGTTACAGAGTGTGAGACACCTGTAGTGATCACAATCCCACAGTGTACAGTTACAGAGTGTGGGTCGTCTGTAGTGATCACAATCCCATAGTGCACAGTTACAGAGTGTGGGTCGCCTGTAGTGATCACAATCCCACAGTGCACAATTACAGAGTGTGAGACACCTGTAGTGATCACAATCCCATAGTGCACAGTTACAGAGTGTGGGTCCCTGTAGTGATCACAATCCCACAGTGCACAGTTACAGAGTGTGGGTCCCTGTAGTGATCACAATCCCATAGTGTACAGTTACAGAGTGTGAGACACCTGTAGTGATCACAATCCCATAGTGCACAGTTACAGAGTGTGGGTCCCTGTAGTGATCACAATCCCACAGTGCACAGTTACAGAGTGTGGGTCCCTGTAGTGATCACAATCCCATAGTGTACAGTTACAGAGTGTGAGACACCTGTAGTGATCACAATCCCATAGTGCACAGTTACAGAGTGTGGGTCATCTGTAGTGATCACAATCCCACAGTGTACAGTTACAGAGTGTGGGTCGTCTGTAGTGATCACAATCCCACAGTGCACAGTTACAGAGTGTGGGTCGCCTGTAGTGATCACAATCCCACAGTGCACAGTTGCAGAGTGTGGGTCGTCTGTAGTGATCACAATCCCATAGTGTACAGTTACAGAGTGTGGGTCCCTGTAGTGATCACAATCCCACAGTGTACAGTTAAAGAGTATGGGTCGCCTGTAGTGATCACAATCCCATAGTGCACAGTTACAGAGTGTGGGTCGTCTGTAGTGATCACAATCCCATAGTGTACAGTTACAGAGTGTGAGACACCTGTAGTGATCACAATCCCACAGTGTACAGTTACAGAGTGTGGGTCCCTGTAGTGATCACAATCCCACAGTGTACAGTTACAGAGTGTGGGTCGCCTGTAGTGATCACAATCCCACAGTGCACAGTTACAGAGTGTGGGTCGCCTGTAGTGATCACAATCCCATAGTGTACAGTTACAGAGTGTGAGACACCTGTAGTGATCACAATCCCATAGTGTACAGTTACAGAGTGTGGGTCCCTGTAGTGATCACAATCCCATAGTGTACAGTTACAGAGTGTGGGTCCCTGTAGTGATCACAATCCCATAGTGCACAGTTACAGAGTGTGGGTCATCTGTAGTGATCACAATCCCACAGTGTACAGTTACAGAGTGTGGGTCGCCTGTAGTGATCACAATCCCACAGTGCACAGTTACAGAGTGTGGGTCGCCTGTAGTGATCACAATCCCATAGTGTACAGTTACAGAGTGTGAGACACCTGTAGTGATCACAATCCCATAGTGTACAGTTACAGAGTGTGGGTCCCTGTAGTGATCACAATCCCATAGTGTACAGTTACAGAGTGTGGGTCCCTGTAGTGATCACAATCCCATAGTGTACAGTTACAGAGTGTGGGTCCCTGTAGTGATCACAATCCCATAGTGCACAGTTACAGTGTGTGGATCGTCTGTAGTGATCACAAGTCCCACTGTGCACAGTTACAGTGTGTGGATCGTCTGTAGTGATCACAAGTCCCAGAGTGCACAGTTACAGCAGCCTATAGTGATCACAATTCACCTGCAGGATACAGTGGAATGGTACGAGACAAGAGTGGACCTGGTTACCTCTGAGACTGTGTCTGCGCTTCTGTACGCCACTTGGTGAAGCAGAGTGTTAGTGAGCTCCGTGTACCGGATTCTGGGCGTCTCCCATGTGATTTTAAACTCCTTGGCTTCCATCAGTTTTGTGACGGTCACGTTGAAAGCAATCCCAGGCTTCACTGCAAGGAAAGATCGGCCATTATTATCACCATGTCCTTGGACAGAGCACAGGCAAAGCCACTCCCCGACTATAAATGAGGGGGAGAGAGGCTCCTGTTCACACAGTGGGCCTGACCTGAATGCCAGAGGGGTAGGCGGAGAGTGCGATGCCAGCTTAATCAGAGCAGGACACGGGCTGATCTCCCATCCTGCCTCTCCCTCCCCCTTAGGGACAATAATCACACAGCCCTTGTGCAGGGCGTCATCGTGAGCAACATGGCAAACTACAACTGTTCTTGAGACATGGTAAGGAGAACATCCCCTGGACCACCTTCTGATGGTGAATCCCCCCCTCCTCCGACGGTGAATCCCCCCCTCCTCCGATGGTGAATCTCCCCCTCCTCCGATGGTGAATCTCCCCCTCCTCCGACGGTGAATCTCCCCCTCCTCCGACGGTGAATCTCCCCCTCCTCCGGCGGTGAATCTCCCCCTCCTCCGACGGTGAATCTCCCCCTCCTCCGACGGTGAATCTCCCCCTCCTCCGACGGTGAATCTCCCCCTCCTCCGACGGTGAATCTCCCCCCTCCTCCGACGGTGAATCCCCCCCCTCCTCCGATGGTGAATCTCCCCCACCTCCGACGGTGAATCCCCCCCTCCTCCGACGGTGAATCTCCCCCCTCCTCCGATGGTGAATCTCCCCCTCCTCCGATGGTGAATCTCCCCCTCCTCCGACGGTGAATCCCCCCCTCCTCCGACGGTGAATCCCCCCCTCCTCCGATGGTGAATCCCCCCCTCCTCCGATGGTGAATCCCCCCCTCCTCCGATGGTGAATCTCCCCCTCCTCCGACGGTGAATCCCCCCCTCCTCCGATGGTGAATCCCCCCCTCCGTAATGGTGAACGGTTGTTTTTCGGACTGGAGGGAGGTGTACAGTGGTGTTCCCCAGGGGTCGGTGCTGGGACCACTGCTTTTCTTGATATATATTAATGACTTGGACTTGGGTGTACAGGGCACAATTTCAAAATTTGCAGATGGCATAAAACTTGGAAGTGTGAACAGTGAGGAGGATAGTGATAGACTTCCAGAGGATATAGACAGGCTGGTGGAATGGGCGGACACGTGGCAGGTGAAATTTAACGCAGAAAAATGCGAAGTGATACATTTCGGTAGGAAGAATGAGGAGAGGCAATATAAACTAGAGGGCACAACTCTAAAAGGGGTACAGGAACAGAGGGATCTGGGGGTATATGTGCACAAATCACTGAAGGTGGCAGGGCAGGTTGAGAAAGTGGTTAAAAAAACATACGGGATCCTGGGCTTTATAAATAGAGGCATAGAGTACAAAAGCAAGGAAGTTATGTTGAACCTTTATAAAACACTGGTTCGACCACAACTGGAGTATTGTGTCCAGTTCTGGGCACCGCACTTTAGGAAAGATGTGAAGGCCTTAGAGAGGGTGCAGAAGAGATTTACTAGAATGATTCCAGGGATGAGGGACTTTAGTTACGTGGATAGACTGGAGAAGCTGGGGTTGTTCTTGGAACAGAGATGGTTGCGAGGGGATTTGATCGAGGTATTCAAAATCATGAAGGGTCCAGACAGAGTAGATAGAGAGAAACTGTTCCCATTGGTGGAAGGGTCAAGAACCAGAGGACACAGATTTAAGGTGATTGGCAAAAGAACCAAAGGTGACATGAGGAAAAACTTTTTTACCCAGCGAGTGGTTAGGATCTGGAATGCTCTGCCCGAGGGGGTGGTGGAGGCAGATTCAATCATGGCCTTCAAAAGGGAACTGGATAAGTACTTGAAAGGAAAAAATTTGCAGGGCTACGGGGAAAGGGTGTGGGAGTGGGACTAGCTGGATTGCTGTTGGATCGAGCCAGCACAGACTCGATGGGCCGAACGGCCTCCTTCCGTGCTGTAACCTTTCTATGATTCTCTGATTGTGACTCTCCCCTTCCTCCCCTCCCCTCACCCAACCACCCTCCCCAACCTCTCCCCAACGCCTCCCCACTCCATCTCCCACTCCAACCCCTCCCCCACCCCCACCCCCACCACTCCCTCTCCTGACCTCCCTGCCCACCCCCTCCCCTCCCCATCCCTTCCCTCCCTCCCCTCCCCATCCTCCCCTCCCCATCCCTCCCCTCCCCCTCCCTGCCCACCCCATCCCTCCCCTCCCCCTCCCTGCCCACCCCCTCCCCTCCCCCTCCCACCCCTCCCCCTCCCTCCCCATCCCCTCCCCTCTCCATCCCTCCCTCCCCCACCCGCTCCCTCCCCTCCCCTCCCCACCCCTACCCTCTCCATTCCTCCCTCCCCTCTCCATTCCTCCCTCCCCATCTCTCCACACTCCTCCCCCTCCCCTCCCCTGCCTCTCCGCATCCCATCCCCTCCCCTCCTCCACTCGACCTCACTCCCCACCGTCATCTGCCCCTCCACCCAATCCCCATACCCCTCCCTCTCCAACCTCCCCTCCCCCTCTGCCCCTACCCCCTCCCCTTCCCCATCCCATCCCCTCCTCCACTCGACCTCACTCCCCACCGTCATCTGCCCCTCCACCAAATCCCCATACCCCTCCTCTCCAACTTCCCCTCCCCCTCTGCCCCCTACCCCCTCCCCTTCCCCACCCCATTCCCCCATCCCCTACCCATCCTCTCCCCTCCCCCTCCCGACCTCACTCCTGACCTCCATCCCCACCCTAATCTCCCATTCCACCCCCTCCCCCGCCTCCACCCCACTTCCTCCCCATACTCACCCGGCCATCCCTCCCCACCCTCTTCCCCTCCCTCTCCAACCTCCCCATCCCCCTCTGCCCCTACCCTCCCAATCCCTCCCCATCCCCTCCGCTCCCCCAACCCTTCCCGTCACATCTCCCTCTCCACCCCCTCCCCATCCCCTTTCTCCTCAGTCCCCGATCCCCTACCCCGCTCCCCGTTCCCCCTCAGCCCCCGCTCCCCCTCCCCTCAGTCCCCGCTCCCCTCCCCCTCAGCTCCCCCTCCCCCTCAGTCCCTGCTCTGAGATCTCACCCATGTGAATGAGTTTCTTGTTCAGGATACAGGGCTCTGAATCCCCCCCGCTCTCCTCTGCTCACCCGGACACAACATTTCGATAACGTGGCAAATTTGTACGCTGGAACACTGCAGTTCGACTTCTCCCTCAGGTTCATGATACATCTCCTGGTCACCATGTCATCACTGGAAGTAAACACACAGAGTCCTTGGTGGATGGAGTGGAGAGTTGGGACGGTCTCACAGTATCTGCCCACAGAACACCACTGAAAGACCCACTGGTACCAGTGAAGGGGAACAAATTAATGGCATGGGAGATAAATTAACGGCAGAGGAAAAAATACTCACCAAGAAGTCAAAGCCTTCACTTTTAAGATCTTTAAATGGTCAAGCCAGCTGAAGCTCTGCCCTCAGACTCCATCCCACCAGGCTACCATCGACACATCCTAACAAAGTCCCCACCTGCTTCAGAAAGAAACTTCCAACAACCAACCCCTCAGGGAATGGACCTGGCCCAAGGTTCAGTGGGTCAAGTTTCAGGGGGGTCAAGGTTCAGGGGCCCAAGGTTCAGGGGGTCCAAGGTTCAGGGGGTCCAAGGTTCAGGGGGTCCAAGGTTCAGGGGGCCCAAGGTTCAGGGGGCCCAAGGTTCAGGGGGCCCAAGGTTCAGGGGGTCCAAGGTTCAGGGGGCCAAGGTTCAGGGGGATCTAACAAAGGTTCTGTATAAATTGAACATTAACTCCCTGCTTTTGTATGCTGTGCCTCCAGAAATGAACCCAGTACCATGTTTGCACTCTTTATGGCCTTATCAACTTCTGCTACTTTTAGTGATTTATGTATCTGTATTCCCAGATCTCTGCTCCTCTACCCCATTTAGTTTCTTATCATCTAAGGAATAAATGACTTCCTTATTCCTCCTACCGAAAAGAACCACTTCTAAGGCCTTAGAGAGGGTGCAGAAGAGATTTACTAGACTGATTCCAGGGATGAGGGACTTTAGTTACGTGGATAGACTGGAGAAGCTGGGGTTGTTCTCCTTGGAACAGAGAAGGTTGCGAGGAGATTTGATCGAGGTGTTCAAAATCATGAACAGTTTTGATAGAGTAAATAAGGAGAAACTGTTTCCAGTGGCAGGAGGGTCGGTAACCAGAGGACACAGATTTAAGGTGATCGGCAAAAGAACCAGAGGGGAGATGAGGAAACATTGTTTTTAAACAGTGAGTTGTTCTGATCTGGAATTCACTGCCTGAAAGGGCGGTGGAAGCAGATTCAATAATAACTTTCAAAAAGGAATTGGAGAAATACTTGAAAAGGAAACATTTACAGGGCTCTGGGGAAAGAGCAGGGGAATGGGACGAATTGGATAGATCTTTCAAAGAGTCGGCACAGGCACGATGGGCCGAATGGCCTCCTCCTGTGCTGTACCCACTATGATACTATGATGACACTTCACACTTTGCTATATCGAATTTCATTTTTTATTTACCAGCACAAGCATGATGGACCGAATGGCCTCTTTCTGTGTTGTATCATTCTATGATTCCAGGAAGGTATGCAGTGGTTAATTTTGGTTGGAGGAACACAGAATGGAGAAAACAGCTCCAGTTGAGGAGCTAGCACCGGTCCGATGGATCGAATGGCCACGTTCTGTGCGATAATTAAATGATGGTTGATGGGGTTTTTTTCATTCGTTCATGGGATGTGGGCGTCGCTGGCGAGGCCGGCATTTATTGCCCATCCCTAATTGCCCTTGAGAAGGTGGTGGTGAGCCGCCTTCTTGAACCGCTGCAGTCCGTGTGGTGACGGTTCTCCCACAGTGCTGTTAGGAAGGGAGTTCCAGGATTTTGACCCAGCGACGATGAAGGAACGGCAATATATTTCCAAGTCGGGATGGTGTGTGACTTGGAGGGGAACGTGCAGGTGGTGTTGTTCCCATGAGCCTGCTGCCCTTGTCCTTCTAGGTGGTAGAGGTCGCGGGTTTGGGAGGTGCTGTCGAAGAAGCCTTGGCGAGTTGCTGCAGTGCATCCTGTGGATGGTACACACTGCAGTCACTGTGCGCTGGTGGTGAAGGGAGTGAATGTTTAGGGTGGTCGATGGGGTGCCAATCAAGCGGGCTGCTTTGTCCTGGATGGTGTTGAGCTTCTTGAGTGTTGTTGGAGCTTCACCCATCCAGGCAAGTGGAGAGTATTCCATCACACTCCTGACTTGTGCCTTGTAGATGGTGGAAAGGCTTTGGGGAGTCAGGAGGTGAGTCACTCGCCGCAGAATACCCAGCCTCTGACCTGCTCATGTAGCCATAGTATTTATATGGCTGGTCCAGTTAAGTTTCTGGTCAATGGTGACCCCCAGGATGTTGATGGTGGGGGATTCGGCGATGGTAATGCCATTGAATGTCAAGGGGAGGTGGTTAGACTCTCTCTTGTTGGAGATGGTCATTGCCTGGCACTTGTTGGAGTTACATCGAGTCTCCAGCTCAGAACCAGGCCATTCGGCCCAACAGGTCCATGCCGGTGTTTATGCTCCACACGAGCCTCCTCCCTCCCTATTTCATCTCACCCTATCACCATATCCTTCTATTCCTTTCTCCCTCGTGTTTATCTAACTTCCCCTTAACTGTATCTATGCTATTCGCCTCAACTACTCCTTGTGGGAGTGAGTTCCACATTCTAACCACTCTTTGGATAAAGAAGTTTCTCCTGAATTCGCTATTGGATTTATCAGTGACAAGTTGAAACATTTTCTCTCCGTCGACCCTATCAAACCCTTTTATAGTCTTAAAGACCTGTATCAGGTCACCCCACAGCCTTCTCTTTTCGAGAGTAAAGATCCCCAACATGTTCAGCCTTACCTGCTAAGTAGATCCTCTCAGTTCTGGTAACATTCTTGTGACTCTTTTTTGCACCTGCTCCAGTGCTTCCATAAGAACATAAGAAATAGGAGCAGGAGTAGGCCATTCGGCCCCTCGATCCTGCTCCACCATTCAATCAGATCATGGCTGATCTTCAACCTCAACTCCACTTTCCCGCCCAATCCCCATATCCCTTGATTCCCCGAGAGTCCAAAAATCTATCAATCTCAGCCTTGAATATACTCATGATGTGGAGATGCCAGTGATGGACTGGGGTTGACAATTGTAAACAATTTTACAACACCAAGTTATAGTCCAGCAATTTTATTTTAAATTCACAAGCTTTCGGAGATTTTCTCCTTCCTCAGGCAAATGTTTCAAGAGCTCCTTGAAGCCTACGCATTTATACATATAGAACAATACATGGTGTTTACAGACTGCCCCTGCAACTGCCCGTTGCCAAGGCAATCACCGTGTTCAGACAGAGAGGTGTCACCTGAATCTCCATCAAAGACGGGCACCTCAGCACCTCACTCTACCGCAAGCCCACGGACAACCTCACGATGCTCCACTTTTCCAGCTTCCACCCTAACCACGTCAAAGAGGCCATCCCCTATGGACAGGCCCTGCGAATACACAGGGTCTGCTCAGACGAGGAGGAACGCGATGGACACCTACAGACGCTGAAAGACGCCCTAGTAAGAACGGGATATGACGCTCGACTCATCGATCGACAGTTCCGACGGGCCACAGCAAAAAATCGCATAGACCTCCTCAGGAGACTAACACGGGACGCAACCAACAGAGTACCCTTTGTCGTCCAGTACTTCCCCGGAGCGGAGAAACTACGCCATGTTCTCCGCAGCCTTCAACATGTCATCAATGAGGACAAACACCTCGCTATGGCCATCCCCACACCTCCACTACTCGCCTTTAAACAGCCACCCAACCTCAAACAGACCATCGTTCGCAGCAAATTACCCAGCTTTCAAGAGAACAGCGTCCACGACGCCACACAACCCTGCCACGGTAACCTCTGCAAGACATGCCAGATCATCGACACAGATACCACCATCACACGAGAGGACACCACCCACCAGGTGCATGGTTCATACTCCTGTGACTCGGCCAACGTTGTCTACCTCATACGTTGCAGGAAAGGATGCCCCAGAGCATGGTACATTGGCGAGACCATGCAGACGCTGCGACAACGGATGAACGGACACCGCGCAACAATCGCCAAACAGGAGGGTTCCCTCCCAGTCGGGGAACACTTCAGCAGTCATGGACATTCATCCACCGACCTTCGGGTAAGCGTACTCCAAGGCGGCCTTCGAGACACACGACAACGCAAAATCGTCGAGCAGAAATTGATAGCCAAGTTCCGCACCCATGAGGACGGCCTCAACCGGGATCTTGGGTTCATGTCACGCTACACGTTACCCCACCATCGAACAAATGTTATCTGTTTTTAATATAATGGGTCATTTGCTGGCTCTCTCTGCCTTCCGGATGTTTCTGCCTCTCTCTGTGTTTTTTTTCTCTTTTTTTTCCCTGTTTGTTTTTTTGTTGAATGTGTATTCGGGGGTTCTGCAGGTGACACCTCTCTGTCTGAACACGGTGATTGCCTTGGCAACGGGCAGTTGCAGGGGCAGTCTGTAAACACCATGTATTGTTCTATATGTATAAATGCGTAGGCTTCAAGGAGCTCTTGAAACATTTGCCTGAGGAAGGAGAAAATCTCCGAAAGCTTGTGAATTTAAAATAAAATTGCTGGACTATAACTTGGTGTTGTAAAATTGTTTACAATTGAATATACTCAGTGACTCAGCATCCACAGCCCTCTGGGGAAGAGAATTCCAAAGATTCACAACCCTCTGAGTGAAGAAATTCCTCCTCATCTCAGTTCTAAATGACCGACCCCTTATCCTGAGACTATGCCCCCTAGTTCTAGACTCTCCAACCAGGGGAAACAGCCTCTCAGCATCTACCCTGTCAAGCCCCCTCAGAATCTTATATGTTTCAATGAGATCACCTCTCATTCTTCTAAACTCCAGAGAGTATTGGCCCATTCTACTCAATCTCTCCTCATAGGACAACCCTCTCATCCCAGGAATTAATCTAGTGAACCTTCATTGCACCACATCTAAGGCAAGTCTATCCTTCCTTAGATAAGGAGACCAAAACTGTACGCAGTACTCCAGGTGAGGTCTCACTAAAGCCCTGTACAATTGTACTTCCTTACTCTTGTACTCCAACCCCCTTGCAATAAAGGCCAACATGCCATTTGCTTTCCTAATTGCCTGCTTTACCTTCATGTTAATTTTCTGTGTTTCTTGTACGAGGACACCCAAATCTCTCTGAACACCAACATTTAACAGTTTCTCACCATTTAAAAAATATTCTGTTTTTCTATTCTTCCTACCAAAGTGAATAACCTCACATTACCCCACATTATATTCCATCTGCCACCTTCTTGCCCACTCACTTAACCTGTCTATATCCCTTTGCAAACTCCTTGGACACTAAATTGGGCCGTGTAACGCCCGTTGTTTTGGCGCTACACGACATCTCCGACATCCAAGATGGCGTCTTGGATGCTCACGCGTTTCCTGCGTGACGTGCGCCAGACGCCATCTTGGTATAGGAGTTAGCGCAGGCGCAGATAACGGACGCTGGAATCATGTAAAGTGGGGAGAAAATGGCTTCAATCAGTGTACAACGCTGATTTAAAGTGATAGACACCATTTTGGGATTTAACGCTCAACTCAACGCAGTCTTAACCCCGATCATCTGAACGTGTCTTAGAGTGTCTGGAGGACCCCCCACCAGCGCTATTTAAAGGAGCCATGCAGGATTTACAGGTTAGTGGCTGGATTATTGCCTCTGGCTGCCGAGACATTTGTACCTGTTTTTGGAGGTCTCCTAGACTTCAATACTAGGACACGGGGACAGAGCCTAACATTTAGAGCCAGGACGTGCAGGAGTGAAGTTAGGAAATGCTTCTACACTCAAAGGGTGGGAGATGTTTGGAACGCTGTTCTACAGACGGCAGTTGATGCTAGCTCAATTGTGAAAGTTAAATCTGAGATTGATAGATTTCTGTGGACCAAGGGTATTGAGGGATATGGGGCTAAGGCGGGTATATGGAGTTAGGTCACAGGTCCGCCATGATCTCACTGAATGGCGGAACAGGCTCGAGGGGCTAAATGCCACGGCCACTTGCTGCCTCTTGATATGCGCCACCTTCTCCTGCAAGAAAGCGGGACGTGTGTCTGGGTGATGTGTCTGTCATGGTTGAATAGCTGCCAGTGTGTGGGGCCTGTGAGTTGTGGGTGGGCGGCTTGAAACAGTGGTAATGTGTGAGGGTGAGAGGAAGCATCTGATTGGAAGAGTTGAGTACTGATGGAGAGAGTTTATTGGTGTGTGGGTGATGGGGGGTGTAGTGTGTGGTGCAGTTGGTCGGAGACACCACTTGACAGTTGACCTCACTCACCTTGACCACTCATGTCAAATCATTGAACTTCTTCCTGCACTGCGTCCATGTTCATGATGCTGTGAGCCTGGCACTGACTTCGTCCCCCGCTGCCTCCCACTGCCTTTTGGGTATATGTCTGGAGGGCCTCTTGCCCCCCCCCCCCCCCCCCCCCCCGTGGTTATGGGATTCCCCTCCTTCTGTCCACCTCTTGCACCCAAGGTCTCGCGTGCATCAGCAGTGAACCTTGGTGCATGCGGTCTCACAGGCCTGGTACAAACTCAGATCGGCAGATTGGTGAGGTCTGGTGTGCAGATTGGAGGATGTGGGATTTAGTAGTGCACAACCTTTATTCAATGTTTTAACATAACTCATCAGTGTGTAAACATAGGGATGGGATCTGCATCTGTGTTTTACGTGTGCGATGTCTGATGTCCGTTCAGACTCCGTGCAGACAGTAGACTGTTATTTTCAGCAAATACCAGGTACCAGCTACCTTTAAGAGATTTCTAAGAAACATCCTCCCTTTAAGAGATTGAGCTCCCCCTGGTGGTGGAAAGTGCGAATTGCATTGATTCCAGGTGCAGGGAATGGAACGCTGATTGCAGGTAACGCTGATCCTCCAGTGGGCTGCCCAGGAACCATCGGGTGCAGGGTAACAGCACATCACGCTACCCACGCCCAAAAACAGCCCCCATCCAATTTTTCCCCCGTGGGCCACTAAATAGGGCCGTGTGACACCCGTTGTTCCAGGCCAGACTGCTGCAGCCCATGCTGAGATGGTGCAGACTGAAGCCAGGCCCTCTCAGCCCAGAGCTGCTCGAGGTCGTCCTCCAAGGCCAGCTGGACGATCCTCCATTGAAAGCCAGCAGCCTTCTACCACCCATGCTCCAGCCACTGGGGAAGCACCTCGTAGGAGCACTAGGATAGGTAAAGGCACACGGTCAACAGGCACTAAGGTCAGGCACAAGGGTGAATAGTTCTGTTATGTTTGCATATTTTCATTTATTAATCCATAAATGAGAGTTTGATTTGGCATTTGGTGGTGGTTTTTATTCATGCAATGAGCTGAGAGGGACTCCAATGTATAATCTGATGGAGGGCGATTTGATTGTCTTGTGGGAGGGGAAAGGTGGGGAGTGTAGGACTGTTGGTGAATTGGGGGATATAGTTCCAATTATTGATAGCGGGCACGGATCAGGCAAGCTCGCACAGCCCTTGCAGATAAGGCGTGTGGTTCTTGCTGCAACCTTGCGTCTTCCTCCACCTCCTCTTCCGGCTCCACCCCTTCCTCCTGCTCCTCCTCAGCCTCTTCTTCTTCCTGCTCCTCCGCCTCTTCCTCCTCAACCTTCTCCTCCACCTCTGGTTCAGGATCTTCTGCAGTCATTGGTGGCAAAGGCTGGTCCTTCATGATGGTGAGGTTGTGCAGCATGCAGCAGACCACCATGAATCTGCCCACCCGCCCAGGGGAGTACTGCAGGGCTCCTCCAGACCGATCTAGGTAGCAGAAGCGTTGTTTGAGGAGGCCTGTGGTGTGCTCCACGATGTTGCGTGTGGCAGCATGGCTCTCATTATAGGCCTGCTGTGCACGTGTGCGTGGATTCCTGACCGGTGTCATGAGCCACGTCGTGAGGGGATAGCCCTTGTCACCTAGTAGCCAGCCTTCGATTTGCCAAGTCGGATGAAAGATAGCTGGCACGTTGGACTGCCGCATGACGAAGGCATCGTGACTGCTCCCAGGGTAACGGGCATCGATCTCCATGATGCGATGCGTGTGCTCGCACACCAGCTGCACCTTGAGGGAGTGGAAGCCCTTTCAATTGACGAAGACAGCCGAGTTGATGTGCGGGGCACGCAGGGCAATATGTGTGCAATCCATGGCACCATGCACCATGGGGAAGCCAGCAATGCGGGCGAACCCCCGTGCTCGCTCGATCTGATTGTCTCTGTTGAGAGGGAAGGTGATGAACCTGTTCCTCATGTGGTACAGTGCATCTGTGACCTCCCTTATGCAGCAGTGCACTGCAAACTGCGAGCTGTTTCACATGTCGCCAGCAGACGCCTGAAATGCTCCTGAGCCGTAGAAGTTCAGTGCCACGGTGGCCTTCACAGCCACAGGCAATGCTGTCCTCGCTCTTCTCTGAGGCTGCAGTTGTGGTTGACAGATCTCGTGACGGCTTCCTTGGTGAACCTCAGGTGTCGGATGCAATCCTCCTCAGTCATGTTGAGGTAAGAGAATTGATTCCTGAAGGCCCTCATTGGGTAGGGCCTTCTGCTCAGTGCCCTGTGCCTCCTCCTCGTCCGCCTCCTCGCAGCTTGACCTGCTGGGCGTGGCCTCTCTGCATGCTTCCAGTCATGCTCAATGCCCAGCGGGAGCCCTAGCAGACCGCCCATGGTTGGCAGGAATGTTGTTCCACCAGGGTTGTAACTTTCCGACCCGTAAGGCAATACCTGCCAAAGCACTCTCAAAAGTAGTGTAGGAACTCTCAATAAGAACAGGGAGCTTCAAAAAACACTTCCTACTCCTCCAGCAGCTAGAAGCAATAATCCAGCAACTAACCTGCAACACCTGCATGGTCCCTTTAAATAGAACTGGTGGGGGGGGTCCTTCAGGCACTGTAAGAAACGTTTAGATAATCAGGGATAAGACCGTGCGTTGAGTTGAACGTTAACTTCGAAAATTGTGTCTATCACTTTAAATCAGCGTTGCTCACTGATTGCAGCCATTTTCTCCTTACTTTACATGCTTCCAATGTTCGGCATTAGGACGTGCGCTAACTCCTATACCAAGATGGCGTCTGGCGCAAGTCACGCAGGAAACGTGCGTGCGCATCCAAGATGCCATCTTGGATGTCAGAGAGGCCGCGTAGCGCCGAAACAACGGGCGTTACACGGCCCAATTTAGTGCCCAACCTCTTTGAGTTACAATAGTGCTGAACAAAGAGAGTGACTGGCCGTCTGCTGGAGCAGGTACATTCGGTCTGGGAACGGTGCTTTCTACAATCGAATGAATGTCCAATTCTAAATCTCATTCATACTTTCTAACAACACTCCGCAGCACGTCACACCGAATGAATGATTTCTAAAGTGTCATCACTGGTGAGGGCAAATACTGCAGCAATGACCAGTTCATCTGTAATAAAAACAGACAGTGCTGGAGATACTCAGAGTGTCAGGCAGCGTCTGTGGAGAGAGAATCAGAGTTAATGATTCAGGTCGAGGACCTTTCATCAGTTCTGACAAAGGGTCTTTGACCTGAAACGTTAGCTCTGATTCTCTCTCCACAGACGCTGCCTGACTCGCTGAGCTTCTCCAGCACTGTCTGTTTTTATTTCAGATTTCCAGCATCCGCAGTATTTTGCTTTTGACCAGTTCATCTGATGTTGGTTGAGGGATAAATATTGACCAGGACACCAGGGAGCACTCCCCCCTGCTCTTCTTCAAATAGTGGGTGTGATCTGTTATATCCACCAGAGAGGGGCAGGCGGGGCCTCAGTTTAATATCTCATCCGAAAGACGGCCCCTCCGACAGTGCAGTGCTCCCTCAGTACTGACCCTCCGACAGTGCAGTGCTCCCTCAGTACTGACCCTCCGACAGTGCAGTGCTCCCTCAGTACTGACCCTCCGACAGTGCAGCGCTCCCTCAGTACTGACCCTCCGACAGTGCGGCGCTCCCTCAGTACTGACCCTCCGACAGTGCAGTGCTCCCTCAGTACTGACCCTCCGACAGTGCAGTGCTCCCTCAGTACTGACCCTCCGACAGTGCAGCACTCCCTCAGTACTGACCCTCCGACAGTGCGGCACTCCCTCAGTACTGACCCTCCGACAGTGCGGCGCTCCCTCAGTACTGACCCTCCGACAGTGCGGTGCTCCCTCAGTACTGACCCTCCGACAGTGCGGCGCTCCCTCAGTACTGACCCTCCGACAGTGCGGCGCTCCCTCAGTACTGACCCTCCGACAGTGCGGCGCCCCCTCAGTACTGACCCTCCGACAGTGCAGCACTCCCTCAGTACTGACCCTCCGACAGTGCAGCGCTCCCTCAGTACTGACCCTCCGACAGTGCAGCACTCCCTCAGTACTGACCCTCCGACAGTGCAGCGCTCCCTCAGTACTGACCCTCCGACAGTGCAGCACTCCCTCAGTACTGACCCTCCGACAGTGCGGCGCCCCCTCAGTACTGACCCTCCGACAGTGCGGCGCTCCCTCAGTACTGACCCTCCGACAGTGCGGCACTCCCTCAGTACTGACCCTCCGACAGTGTCGTGCTCCCTCAGTACTGACCCTCCGACAGTGCAGCGCTCCCTCAGTACTGACCCTCCGACAGTGCAGCGCTCCCTCAGTACTGACCCTCCGACAGTGCAGCGCTCCCTCAGTACTGACCCTCCGACAGTGCAGCGCTCCCTCAGTACTGACCCTCCGACAGTGCGGCGCTCCCTCAGTACTGCACTGGAGTGTCGGCCTAGGTTTTGTGCTCAAGTCTGTGCAGTGAGACTTGAACCCATGATATTCTGACTCAGAGGTGGGCGTGCGCCCCACTGAGCCATGGCTGACTCATCCCCTGACTGGGGGAGTTTTCGCTCACTGTTACGATACCATACCTGAAGGTCACGGTGAGGCGGTCGCTGTCAGTAACTGGCTCTGTGAGGACGCAAGTGATTGTGTCATTCTTGATGTTATCTGTGAAAGTGACGAAGCAACTGAGCTTGATGAGATCGAGCTCCTCGTCAAATGGACCTAAAACACAAAGATACAATCCAATCAAACGTACACACTGCAACCCTGACAATTACAGTGGCCTCGAAATTTGATCCCCACTGGAATTGGGTGAGCAGGGGGTGGGGCCCGCACTGCACATCCTGTAACAGTCGACTCAGGCAACATGCAATATTCGTCCTGTAACAGTCGACTCAGGCAGCACGCAATATTCGTCCTGTAACAGTCAACTCAGGCAGCACGCAATATTCGTCCTGTAACAGTCGACTCAGGCAGCACGCAATATTCGTCCTGTAACAGTCGACTCAGGCAACACGCAATATTCGTCCTGTAACAGTCGACTCAGGCAGCACGCAATATTCGTCCTGGAACAGTCGACTCAGGCAGCACGCAATATTCGTCCTGTAACAGTCGACTCAGGCAGCACGCAATATTCGTCCTGTAACAGTCGACTCAGGCAGCACGCAATATTCGTCCTGCAACAGTCGACTCAGGCAGCACGCAATATTCGTCCTGTAACAGTCGACTCAGGCAGCACGCAATATTCGTCCTGTAACAGTCAACTCAGGCAACACGCAATATTCGTCCTATAACAGTCGACTCAGGCAACATGCAATATTCGTCCTGTAACAGTCGACTCAGGCAACATGCAATATTCGTCCTGCAACAGTCGATTCAGGCAACACGCAATATTCGTCCTGTAACAGTCGACTCAGGCAACACGCAATAATCGTCCTGTAACAGTCGACTCAGGCAACATGCA
The DNA here is from genome assembly GCF_035084215.1 of Heptranchias perlo. Lineage (NCBI taxonomy): Eukaryota > Metazoa > Chordata > Chondrichthyes > Hexanchiformes > Hexanchidae > Heptranchias > Heptranchias perlo. The sequence continues at coordinate 54,392 of NW_027139746.1, read as the reverse complement.
ATATTCGTCCTGTAACAGTCGACTCAGGCAACATGCAATATTCGTCCTGCAACAGTCAACTCAGGCAACACGCAATAATCGTCATGTAACAGTCGACTCAGGCAACATGCAATATTCGACTTGTAACAGTCGACTCAGGCAACATGCAATATTCGTCATGTAACAGTCGACTCAGGCAACATGCAATATTCGTCCTGCAACAGTCGACTCAGGCAACACGCAATAATCGTCATGTAACAGTCGACTCAGGCAACATGCAATATTCGTCCTGCAACAGTCGACTCAGGCAACACGCAATAATCGTCATGTAACAGTCGACTCAGGCAACATGCAATATTCGTCCTGTAACAGTCGACTCAGGCAACACGCAATATTCGTCCTGTAACAGTCGACTCAGGCAACACGCAATATTTGTCCTGTTCCTATGACTCAGGCAGCATGCAATATTCATGCTGTCTGATCATATTAATCACGCAGGCCTGCAGCCAGCGCTACCCACGCTACTCGTTGGCTGCATGCCTGTTTGGGGGGCCGGGTAGCAGGCATCTATGACACCACTTAAAGGCAGCCAGAACCTTGTAAAGGGGAGGTGCACTCTGGCTGCAGACACCAGGGAAACACTTTTGCAAGCAGAGATATGGATGAAGCAAGTGCTGAGAGAGCACCAAGGTTCTCGGATGCTTCCTTGGAGGCCCTGGTGCAAGCAGTGGACAGGAGGAGAGACATTGTCTTCGCCCAGGGGTCAGGACGCCCTCCAGGCATCAACTACTACCTATGCTGGCAATGAGGAGATCGCAGAGTATATTAATGCCAGAACCCTCACACTCAGGACATGGCTGCAATGCCAGAAGAAGTTCAATGACCTCACTCGTGTTGTCAAGGTAAGAATACTGCTCTCTTTCTCTCTGCACACAGCTCCACCACTCACAGCCTCACTAATCATTGTGGGGGGGGGGAGGGGCTGAGCCCAAACTATCAGCGGCCCACAGGTGGGTCCTGGGAAGGGGGGAGTGAGGTGAGGAGTGGAGTGTAAAATGAAGAGAGCAAGGTGAGGAGTGTGAGACGAGGAGGGTGAGACGAGGAGGGTGAGGAGTGTGAGATGAGGAGTGTGAGGCGAGGAGCGTGAGGCGAGGAGTGTGAGGCGAGGAGTGTGAGGAATGTGAGGTGAGGAGTGTGAGGCGAGGAGTGTGAGGCGAGGAGTGTGAGGCGAGGAGTGTGAGGAATGTGAGGTGAGGAGTGTGAGGCGAGGTGTTTGAGGCAAGTAGTGTAAGGAGTGTGAGGAGCGTGAGGTGAAGACTGTGAGGTGAGGAGTATGAGGAGTGTGAGGCGAGGAGTGTGAGTGTGAGGTGAGGAGCATGCATTGAGGAGTGTGAGGTGAGGAGCATGAGGTGAGTGTGAGAAGTGTGAGGCAAGGAGTGTGAGGCAAGTAAGGAGTGTGAGGTGACGAAGGTGAGGAGTGTGAGGTGACGAAGGTGAGGAGTGTGAGGAGCGTGAGGTGAAGAGTTTGATACGAGGAGTGTGAGGTGAGGAGTGAGAGGTGAGGAGTGTGAGGTGAGGAGTGTGAGGTGAGGAGTGTGAGGCGAGGAGTGTGAGGTGAGGAGTGTGAGGTGAGGAGCGTGAGGTGAGGAGTGTGAGGTGAGGAGCGTGAGGTGAGGAGTGTGAGGTGAGGAGTGTGAGGCGAGGAGTGTGAGGTGAGGAGCGTGAGGTGAGGAGTGTGAGGTGAGGAGTGTGAGGCGAGGAGTGTGAGGCGAGGAGTGTGAGGTGAAGAGCAAGAGGAGAGAAACATAGAAAATAGGAGCAAGAGTAGGCCATTCGGCCCTTCAGGCCTGCTCCGCCATTCAAAATGATCATGGCTGATCGTCTAACTCAGTACCCTGTTCCTGCTTTTTCCCCATATCCCTTGATCCCTTTAGCATTAAGAAATATATCTATCTCCTTCTTGAATACATCTAATTACTTGGCCTCCACTGCCTTCTGTGGTAGAGAATTCCACAGGTTCACCACCCTCTGACTGAAGAAATTTCTCCTCATCTCGGTTCTAAATGGCATTCCCCGTATCCTGAGACTGTGACCCCTGGTTCTGGACTCCCCAGCCATCGGGAACATCCTCCCTGCATCTAGTCTGTCTAGTCCTGTTAGAATTTTATATGTTTCGATGAGATCACCTCTCATTCTTCTAAACTCAAGTGAATATAGCCTTAGTCGACCCAATCTCTCCTCATACGTCAGTCCTGCCATCCCAGGAATCAGTCTGGTAAACCTTCGTTGCACTCCCTCCATGGCAAGGAAATCCTTCCTCAGATAAGGAGACCAAAACTGTACACAATACTCCAGATGTGGTCTCACCAAGGCCCCTGTATAACTGCAGTAAGACGTCCCTGCTCCTGTACTCAAATCCTCTTGCAATGAAGGCCAACATACCATTCGCCTTCCTAACTGCTTGCTGCACCTGAATGCTCACTTTCAGCAACTGGTGTACAAGGACACCAAGGTCTCGTTGCACCTCCCCTTTTCCCAATCGATCACCATTCAGATAATAATCTGCCTTTCTGTTTTTACAACCAAAGTGGATAACCTCACATTTATCCACGTTATACTGCATCTGCCATGTTCTTGCCCACTCACCCAACTTGTCTAAATCACATTGGAGCCTCTTTGCATCCTCCTCACAGCTCACATTCCACCCCAGCTTTGTGTCGTCTGCAAACTTGGAAATATTACATTTAGTTCCCTCATCCAAATCATTGATATATATAGTGTGAATAGCTGGGGCCCAAGCACTGATCCCTGCGGTACCCCACTAGTCACTGCCTGCCACCCGGCAAAAGACCCGTTTATTCCTATTCTCTGTTTCCTGTTAACCAATTCTCAATCCATGCCAGTATATTCCCCCCAATCCCATGAGCTTTAATTTTGCACACTAACCTCTTGTGTGGGACCTTATCAAAAGCCTTCTGAAAATCCAAATACACCACATCCACTGGTTCTCCCCTATCTATTCTACTAGTTACATCCTCAAAAAACTCCAGTAGATTTGTTAAGCATGATTTCCCTTTCATAAACCCATACTAACTTTGTCCAATCCCGTTAATGCCTTCCAAGTGTTCTGTTAACACATCCTTTATAATAGACTCCAGCATTTTCCCCACTACTGATGTTAGGCTAACTGGTCTGTAATTCCCTGTTTTTTCTCTCCCTCCTTTTTTAAATAGTGGGGTTACATTTGCCACCCTCCAATCTGTAGGAACTGTTCAATAGTCTATAGAATTTTGGAAGATGATCACCAATGCATCCACTATTTCCAGGGCACTTCCTTTAGTACTCTGGGATGGAGATTATCAGGCCCTGGGGATTTGTCAGCCTTTAGCCCCATTAATTTCCCAGCACTATTTTTTTACTAATCCTGGTTTCCTTCAGTTCCTCCCTCTCACTAGACCCTTGGTTCCCTAACATTTCCGGGAGGTTATTTGTGTCCTCCTTTGTGAAGAAGTGTGAGGCGAGGAGTGTGAGGAGTGTGAGGCCAGGATTGCGAGGAGTGTGAGGCGAGGAGTGTGAGGAGTGTGAGGCCAGGATTGCGAGGAGTGTGAGGCCAGGAGTGTGAGGAGTGTGAGGCGAGGAGTGTGAGGTGGAAAGTGTGATGATTGTGAGTGAGGAGTGTGAGGCGAGGAGTGTGGGGCGAGGAGTGTGAGGAGTGTGAGGCCAGGATTGCGAGGAGTGTGAGGAGTGTGAGGCGAGGAGTGTGAGGAGTGTGAGGCGAGGAGTGTGAGGAGTGTGAGGCGAGGAGTGTGAGGAGTGTGAGGCCAGGAGTGTGAGGAGTGTGAGGCGAGGAGTGTGAGGAGTGTGAGGCGAGGAGTGTGAGGAGTGTGAGGCGAGGAGTGTGAGGAGTGTGAGGCAAGGAGTGTGAGGAGTGTGAGGCGAGGTGTGTGAGGAGTGTGAGGCGAGGAGTGTGAGGAGTGTGAGGCGAGGAGTGTGAGGAGTGTGAGGCCAGGATTGCGAGGAGTGTGAGGCGAGGAGTGTGAGGAGTGTGAGGCGAGGAGTGTGAGGAGTGTGAGGCCAGGATTGCGAGGAGTGTGAGGCGAGGTGTGTGAGGAGTGTGAGGCGAGGAGTGTGAGGAGTGTGAGGCGAGGTGTGTGAGGAGTGTGAGGCGAGGTGTGTGAGGAGTGTGAGGCGAGGTGTGTGAGGAGTGTGAGGCGAGGAGTGTGAGGAGTGTGAGGCGAGGTGTGTGAGGAGTGTGAGGCGAGGAGTGTGGGGCGCGGTAAGTGAGGTGGAGTGTGAGTCAAGGAGCATGAGGTGAGTGTGAGAAGTGTGAGGCGAGGAGTGTAAGGAGTGTGAGCAGCGTGAGGTGAAGAATGTGAGGTGAGGAGTGCGAGGAGTGTGAATCGAGGAGTGTGAGGAGTGTGAGACGAGGTATGTGAGGAGTGTGAGGCGAGGTAAGTGAGGGGTGTAAGGCGAGGTGTGTGAGGAGTGTGAGGCAAGGAGTGTGAGGCGAGGTGTGTGAGGCGAGGATTGTGAGGAGTGTGAGGCGAGGAGTGTGAGGAGTGTGAGGCGAGGAGTGTGAGGAGTGTGAGGAGATGAGCTGTTGACAGTTAAACCCCTCGCTGGCCCTCCGGTGCCCTCCCTCGGTTTTGTAACTCGCCCTCTAATTATATAAAATAATTCCTCATCTCCTCTTTCTGCTTCCCTTTGCCATTTCTTCAGGAGAAACTTCTTTACCCAGAGAGTGGTGAGAATGTGGAACTCACTCCCACAGGGAGTGGATGAGGCGACTGGCACAGATATATTTAATGGGAAGCGAGAGAAACAGATGAGGGAGAAAGGGCGTTCGATAAAGTGCCACATAATAGGCCTGACAGCAGAATAGAAGTCCATGGAATAAAGGGGACAGTGACAGCGTGGATACAGAATTGGCTAAATGACAGGAAACAGAGAGTAGAGTCATAGAGTCATACAGCACGGATAGAGGCCCTTCGGCCCATCGTGTCCGCGCCGGCCATCAGCCCTGTCTACTCTAATCCCATATTCCAGCATTTGGTCCGTAGCCTTGTATGCTATGGCATTTCAAGTGCTCATCCAAATGCTTCTTGAATGTTGTGAGGGTTCCTGCCTCCACAACCCTTTCAGGCAGTGAGTTCCAGACTCCAACCACCCTCTGGGTGAAAAAGTTCTTTCTCAAATCCCCTCTAAACCTCCCGCCTTTTACCTTGAATCTATGTCCCCTTGTTATAGAACCCTCAACGAAGGGAAAAAGCTCCTTAGTATCCATCCTATCTGTGCCCCTCATAATTTTGTACACCTCAATCATGTCCCCCCTCAGCCTCCTCTGCTCCAAGGAAAACAAACCCAATCTTCCCAGTCTCTCTTCATAGCTGAAGCGCTCCAGCCCTGGTAACATCCTGGTGAATCTCCTCTGCACCCTCTCCAAAGCGATCACATCCTTCCTGTAGTGTGGCGACCAGAACTGCACACAGTACTCCAGCTGTGGCCTAACCAGTGTTTTATACAGCTCCATCATAACCTCCTTGCTCTTATATTCTATGCCTCGGCTAATAAAGGCAAGTATCCCATATGCCTTCTTTACCACCTTATCTACCTGTTCCGCCGCCTTCAGGGATCTGTGAACTTGCACACCAAGATCCCTCTGACCCTCTGTCTTGCCAAGGGTCCTCCCATTCATTGTGTATTCCCTTGCCTTGTTAGTCCCTCCAAAGTGCATCACCTCGCACTTTTCCGGGTTAAATTCCATTTGCCACTGTTCCGCCCATCTGACCAACCCATCTATATCGTCCTGCAGACTGAGGCTATCCTCCTCGCTATTTACCACCCTACCAATCTTTGTATCATCAGCGAACTTACTGATCATACCTTTTACATTCATATCCAAGTCATTAATGTAGACCACAAACAGCAAGGGACCCAGCACCGATCCCTGTGGTACCCCACTGGCCACAGGCTTCCAGTCACAAAAACAACCTTCGACCATCACCCTCTGCCTTCTGCCACTAAGCCAGTTTTGTATCCAAAGTGCCAAGGCACCCTGGATTCCATGGGCTCGTACCTTCTTGACCAGTCTCCTGTGGGGGACTTTATCGAAGGCCTTACTGAAATCCATGTATACCACATCCACTGCGTTACCCTCATCCACACGCCGAGTCACCCCCTCAAAAAATTCAATCAAATTAGTCAGACATGATCTTCCCTTGACAAAGCCATATTGACTATCCCTGATTAATCCTTGCTTCTCCAAGTGGAGACTAATTTTGTCCTTCAGAATTTTTTCCAATAATTTTCCTACCACTGATGTTAGGCTCACTGGCCTGTAGTTCCCCGGTTTTTCCCCACTCCCCTTCTTGAATAATGGTATTACATTAGCGGTTCTCCAGTCCTCTGGCACATCCCCTGTGGCCAGAGAGGTTCTGAATATATGTGTCAGAGCCCCCGCAATCTCCTCCTTTGCCTCACACAGTAGCCTGGGATACATTTCGTCCGGGCCTGGGGATTTATCCATTTTTAGGCCTGCTAAAACCGCCAATACCTCCTCCCGCTCGATGTTAATATGTTCGAGTATATCACAGTCCCCCTGCCGTATTTCTATGTCTACATCGTCCTTCTCCATAGTGAAAACAGATGCAAAAAATTCATTTAGAACCCCTCCTACATCTGCCGGCTCCACACACAGATTGCCATTTTTGTCCCTAATGGGCCCTATTTTTTCCCTAGTCATCCTCTTACCCTTAATATACTTATAAAACATCTTAGGATTTTCCTTTATTTTGCTCGCCAGTGTTATTTCATGGCCCCTCCTTGATCTCCTAATTTCTTTTTTAAGTATCCCCCTGCACTTTTTGTACTCCTCTAGGGCTTCCTCCGTCTTTAGCCTTTTGTATCTGCCAAAAGCCCTCCTTTTTTTCCTAATCCATTCTCGTATATCCCCTGACATCCAAGGTTCCCTGGAGTTCTTGGAACCACCCTTGACCTTTACGGGAACATGTTGCCATTGTATGGTCTCAATCTCCCTTCTGAAAGACTCCTATTGCTCCGATGCGGATTTTCCTACAAGCAGCTGATCCCAGTCCATTTTGGCCAGATCCTGCCTTATCCTATTAAAATCGGCCTTCCCCCAATTTAGAACCTTTATTTCCGGCCCCTCCCTGTCCTTTTCCATGACCACCTTAAATCTCACCGAATTATGGTCACTGTCACCAAAGTGCTCACCTACTAGCACTTCTTCCACTTGGCCGGCCACATTCCCTAGAATTAGGTCCAGTACCGACCCCTCTCTTGTAGGACTTTCTACATGCTGGCTCAAAAAGCTCTCCTGGATGCACGTTAAGAATTTTGTACCCTCTAAGCCTTTTACACTCTGAGTATCCCAGTTAATATTGGGGAAGTTGAAATCCCCCACTATTATTACCCTATTATTTGCACAATTTTCTGAGATTTGCCTACATATCTGTTCCTCTATCTCCCCCTGACTGTTTGGGGGCCTATAGTACACTCCCATCAAAGTGCTTGCCCCCTTTTTGTTTTTAAGCTCCACCCATATGGCCTCATTAGAGGAACCTGCTAATATATCATCCCTCTTTATGGCAGTAATTGATTCTTTAATTAATATTGCGACCCCCCCTCCTCTTATACCTCCCCCTCTGTCTCGCCTGAAGATTCTGTACCCCGGAATATTGAGCTGCCAGTCTTGCCCCTCCCTCAACCATGTCTCTGTGACAGCAACAATATCATACTCCCATGTGTTTATCAACACCTTCAGTTCATCCACCTTATTCGCAAGACTCCTTGCATTAAAATAGATGCCATCCAGCCTTGCCCTTACATATTTGCCCTGTCTTCCAAGCTGACTTGTTTTTTTCTCTATATTTGGCTGCACATCACCCCCTATTGTAGCTCCACTCTGTATCCCATCCCCCTGCCAAGTTAGTTTAAACCGCCCCCAACAGTGCTAGCAAACCTCCCCGCAAGGATATTTGTCCCGCTCTGGTGAACGGTTGTTTTTCGGACTGGAGGGAGGTGTACAGTGGTGTTCCCCAGGGGTCGGTGCTGGGACCACTGCTTTTCTTGATATATATTAATGACTTGGACTTGGGTGTACAGGGCACAATTTCAAAATTTGCAGATGATGCAAAACTTGGAAGGGTAGTGAACAGTGAGGAGGATAGTGATAGACTTCCAGAGGACATAGTTCTGACGAAGGGTCATTAACCTGAAACATTAACTCTGATTCTTTCTCCACAGACGCTGCCTGACCCACTGAGTATCTCCAGCACTGTCTGTTTTTATTCAAGAGGATATAGACAGGCTGGTGGAATGGGCGGACACGTGGCAGATGAAATTTAAGGCAGAGAAGTGTGAAGTGATACATTTTGGCAGGGAGAATGAGGAGAGGTAATATAAACGAGAGGGTACAATTCCAAATTGTGTGGGGGGGGGGGTGAAGGAACAGAGAGACCTGGGGATATATATGTGCACAAATCATTGAAGGTGGCAGAGCAGGTTGAGAAAGCGGTTAAAAAAGCAAATGGGATCCTGGGCTTTATAAATAGAGGCACAGGGTTAGAAATTGGGCCGTGTAACGCCCGTTGTTTCGACGCTACGCGGCCTCTCCGACATCCAAGATGGCGTCTTGGATGTGCACAGGCGTTTCCTGCGTGACGTGCGCCAGACGCCATCTTGGTATAGGAGTTAGCGCAGGCGCAGATAACGGACGCTGGAATCATGTAAAGTAGGGAGAAAATGGCTTCAATCAGTGTACAACGTTGATTTAAAGTGATAGACACCATTTTGGGATTTAACGCTCAACTCAACGCACAGTCTTAACCCCGACCATCTGAACATGTCTCAGAGTGTCTGGAGGACCCCCCACCAGCGCTATTTAAAGGGACCATGCAGGATTTACAGGTTAGTGGCTGGATTATTGCCTCTGGCTGCCGAGACATTTGTAACTGTTTTTGGAGGTCTCCTAGACTTCAATACTAGGACACGGGGACAGAGCCCAACATTTAGAGCCAGGACGTGCAGGAGTGAAGTTAGGAAATGCTTCTACACTCAAAGGGTGGGAGATGTTTGGAACGCTGTTCTACAGACGGCAGTTGATGCTCGCTCACTTGTGAAAGTTAAATCTGAGATTGATAGATTTCTGTGGACCAAGGGTATTGAGGGATATGGGGCTAAGGCGGGTATATGGAGTTAGGTCACAGGTCCGCCATGATCTCACTGAATGGTGGAACAGGCTCGAGGGGCTAAATGCCACGGCCACTTGCTGCCTCTTGATATGCACCACCTTCTCCTGCAAGAAAGCGGGACGTGTGTCTGGGTGATGTGCCTGTCATGGTTGAATAGCTGCCAGTGTGTGGGGCCTGTGAGTTGTGGGCGGGCGGTTTGAA
>NW_027139746.1:0-40000 GCF_035084215.1 Heptranchias perlo | reverse complement strand
GGAATGCTCTGCCCGAGGGGGTGGTGGAGGCAGATTCAATCATGGCCTTCAAAAGGGAACTGGATAAGTACTTGAAAGGAAAAAAATTGCAGGGCTACGGGGAAAGGGCGGGGGAGTGGGACTAGCTGGATTGCTCTTATGATTCTATAGGTGGGGTTGAGGGATACGGGGAGAAAGTGGGTAGGTGGGACTGAGGGATATGGGGGAAGGTGGGTAGGTGGGACTGAGGGATATGGGGGAAGGTGGGTAGGTGGGACTGAGGGATATGGGGGAAGGTGGGTAGGTGGGACTGAGGGATATGGGGGAAGGTGGGTAGGTGGGACTGAGGGATATGGGGAGGTGGTGAGTAGGTGGGACTGAGGGATATGGGGGAAGGTGGGTAGGTGGGACTGAGGGATATGGGGGAAGGTGGGTAGGTGGGACTGAGGGATATGGGGAGGTGGTGAGTAGGTGGGACTGAGGGATATGGGGGAAGGTGGGTAGGTGGGACTGAGGGATATGGGGGAAGGTGGGTAGGTGGGACTGAGGGATATGGGGGAAGGTGGGTAGGTGGGACTGAGGGATATGGGGGAAGGTGGGTAGGTGGGACTGAGGGATATGGGGGAAGGTGGGTAGGTGGGACTGAGGGATATGGGGGAAGGTGGGTAGGTGGGACTGAGGGATATGGGGAGAAGGTGGGTAGGTGGGACTGAGGGATATGGGGAGGAACATAGGAACAGGAGGAGGCCTTTCAGCCCTTGGAGCCTGTTCAACCACTCAATTAGATCATGGAGGGAAGTAAGGGTGGAAATTGCGGAGGCTCTGGCCACAATCTTCCAATCCTCCTTAGATATATGGATGGTGCCAGAGGACTGGAGGATTGCAAATGTTACACCCCTGTTCAAAAAAGGGGAGAGTGAAAACCCAGCACTTGCAGGCCAGTCAGCTTAACGTTGGTGATGGGGAAACTTTTAAGATAATAATCTGGGACAAAATAAACTGGCACTTGGAAAAGTATGGGTTAATAAATGAAAGTCAGCACAGGTCTGTTAAAGGGAAATCGTGTTTGACTAATGTGATTGAATTCTATGATGAAGTAACGGAAAGGGTTGATGAGGGTCGTGCAATTGATATTGTGTTTCTGGACTTTCAAAAGGCCTTTGATAAAGTGCCACTTAATAGACTTGTTAGCAAAATTAGAGCCCATGGGATTAAAGGGACAGTGACAGCATGGATACAAAATTGGTTAAAGGACAGAAAGCAGAGAGTAGTGGTGAACGGTTGTTTTTCAGACTGGAGGGAAGTATACAGTGGTGTTCCCCAGGGGTCAGTATTCGGACCACTGCTCTTTTTGATATATATTGATGACCTGGACTTAGGTATAAAGGGTATAATTTCAAAGTTTGCAGAGGACACGAAACTCAGAGATGTAGTAAACAGTGTGGAGGATAGTAACAGACTTCAGGAGGACAGAGACAGACTGGTGAAATGGGCAGACACGTGGCAGATGAAATTTAATGCAGAGAAGTGTGAAGTGAAGAATGAGGAGAGGCAAAATAAACTAAATGGTACAATTTTAAAGGGGGTTCAGGAACAGGGAGACCTGGGGGTCACAAACACAAATCTTTGAAGGTGGCAGGACAAGTTGGGAAGGCTGTTAAAAAAGCATATAGGATCCTGGGCTTTATTATTAGAGGCATAGAGTACAAAAACAGGGAAGTTATGCTGAACCTTTATAAAACACTGGTTAGGCCTCAGCTGGAGTATTGTGTCCAGTTCTGGGCACCGCACTTTAGGAAGGATGTCAAGGCCTTAGAGAGGGTGCAGAAGAGATTTACTGGAATGGTTCCAGGGATGAGGGACTTCAGTTATGTGGAGAGACTGGAGAAGCTGGGATTGTTCTCCTTAGAGCAGAGAAGGTTAAGGGGAGATTTGATCGAGGTGTTCAAAATCATGAATGGTTTTGACAGTAAATAAGGAGAAACTGTTTCCAGAGGCAGAAGGGCCGGTAACCAGAGGACACAGATTTAAGGAGATCGGCAAAAAAGCCAGAGGCGAGATGAGGAAACATTTTTTTACGCAGCGAGTTGTTCTGATCTGGAATTCACTGCCTGAAAGGGCGGTGGGAGCAGATTCAATAATAACTTTCAAAAGGGGAATTGGAGAAATACTTGAAGGGAAAAAATTTACAGGGCAATGGGGAAAGAGCAAGGGGAGTGGGACTAATTGGATAGATCTTTCAAAGAGCCGGCACAGGCACGATGGGTCGAATGGCCTCCTCCTGTGCTGTACCAACTATGATACCATGATGCTGTGGCTGAACTCACTGCTTGAAAGAGTGGGAGAGGCAGAAACCCTCATTACATTTAAAAAGTACTTGGAAATGCACTTGAAGTGCTGGAACCCACAGGGCTACGGACCAAGAGCTGGAAAGTGGGATTAGGCTGGGATAGCTCTTCTTCGGCCACCACAGACACGATGGGCCAAATGGCCTCCTTCTGTGCCATAAATCTCTATGACGTGGAGATGCCGGTGATGGACTGGGGTTGACAATTGTAAACAATTTTACAACACCAAGTTATAGTCCAGCAATTTCCACATCGTTCACCTGAGGAAGGAGGTAGCCTCCGAAAGCTTGTGAATTTAAAATAAAATTGCTGGACTATAACTTGGTGTTGTAAAATTGTTTACAATAAATTTCTATGATTCTATGATTCTATCTGTATCTTAACTCCATCGACCTGCATTGGTTCTGTAACTCTTAATATCCTTAGTTAACAACAATCGATCAATCGCAGTTATGACATTTCCAATTGACCCCCAGCCCCAACAGTTTTTTGGGGGAGAGAGTTCCAGATTCCCACTCCCCTTTGTGTGAAGAAATGCTTCCTGACATCACCCCTGAACGGCCCAGCTTGAATTTTAAGATTTTGCCCCCTTGTTCTGGACTCTCTCCCACCAGAGGGGATCGTTTCTCTCTATCCACCCGATCAACTCCTTTAATCATCTTAAACACCCAATTTACATCACCCCTTAATCTTCTGTACTCGAGGGAATACAAGCCCAGTCTATACAACCTGGCCTCATAATTTAACCCTTTTAGCCCCAGTATCATTCTGTTGAATCTGCCCTGCACCCCCTCCAAGGCCAATCATAACAACTCTCTGCATAAAAAAATTCTCCTAATCTTTTGCCGATCATTTTAAATCTGTGTCCTTTGGTTACTGACCCTTCTGCCGCTGGAAACAGTCTGTTACAATCCTCCTCACTGAGGACTACATCTCTGAGTGTCGTGTCATCTGCAAACTTGAAAATTACACCCTCTATACCCAAGTCCAGGTCATTAATATACATCAAAAAGAGCAGTGGTGCTAACACTGACCCCTGGGGAACACCACTGTATAATTCCCTCCAGTCTGAAAAACAACCGTTCACCACTACTCTACCCGACAATGTGGAAAATTGCCCAGGTATGTCCTGTCCACAAAAATCAGGACAAATCCAATCCGGCCAATTACCGCCCCATCAGTCTACTCTCAATCATCAGCAAAGTGATGGAAGGTGTCGTCGACAGTGCTATCAAGTGACACTTACTCACCAATAACCTGCTCACCGATGCTCAGTTTGGGTTCCGCCAGGACCACTCGGCTCCAGACCTCATTACAGCCTTGATCCAAACATGGACAAAAGATGTGAATTCCAGAGGTGAGGTGAGAATGACTGCCCTTGACATCAAGGCAGCATTTGACCGAGTGTGGCACCAAGGAGCCCTAGTAAAATTGAAGTCAATGGGAATCAGGGGGAAAACTCTCCAGTGGCTGGAGTCATACCTAGCACAAAGGAAGATGGTAGTGGTTGTTGGAGGCCAATCATCTCAGCCCCAGGGCATTGCTGCAGGAGTTCCTCAGGGCAGTGTCCTTGGCCCAACCATCTTCAGCTGCTTCATCAATGACCTTCCCTCCATCATAAGGTCAGAAATGGGGATGTTCGCTGATGACTGCACAGTGTTCAGTTCCATTCGCAACCCCTCAGGTAATGAAGCAGTCCGAGCCTGCATGCAGCAAGACCTGGACAACATCCAGGCTTGGGCTCATAAGTGGCAAGTAACATTCGCGCCAGATAAGTGCCAGGCAATGACCATCTCCAACAAAAGAGAGTCTAACCACCTGCCCTTGACATTCAACGGCATTACCATTGCCGAATCCCCCACTATCAACATCCTGGGGGTCACCATTGACCAAAAACTTAACTGGACCAGCCATATAAATACTGTGGCAACAAGAGCAGGTCAGAGGCTCAGTATTCTGCGGCGAGTGACTCACCTCCTGACTCCCCAGAGCCTTTCCACCATCTACAAGGCACAAGTCAGGAGTGTGATGGAATACTCTCCACTTGCCTGGATGAGTGCAGCTCCAACAACACTCAAGAAGCTCGACACCATCCAGGACAAAGCAGCCCGCTTGATTGGCACCCCATCCACCACCCTAAACATTCACTCCCTTCACCACCAGCGCACCATGGCTGCAGTGTGTACCATCCACAGGATGCACTGCAGCAACTCGCCAAGGCTTCTTCGACAGCACCTCCCAAACCCGTGACCTCTACCACCGAGAAGGACAAGAGCAGCAGGCACATGGGAACAACACCAGATTGAGAATTTAGGAGGCATGGTTAGTAAGTTTGCAGATGACACCAAGATTGGTGGCATTGTGGACAGTGAAGAAGGTTATCTAGGATTGCAACGGGATCTTGATAAATTGGGCCAGTGGGCCGATGAATGGCAGATGGAGTTTAATTTAGATAAATGTGAGGTGATGCATTTTGGTAGATCGAATCGGGCCAGGACCTACTCCGTTAATGGTAGGGCTTTGGGGAGAGTTATAGAACAAAGAGATCTCGGAGTACAGGTTCATAGCTCCTTGAAAGTGGAGTCACAGGTGGATAGGGTGGTGAAGAAGGCATTCAGCATGCTTGGTTTCATTGGTCAGAACATTGAATACAGGAGTTGGGATGTCTTGTTGAAGTTGTACAAGACATTAGTTAGGCCACACTTGGAATACTGTGTACAGTTCTGGTCACCCTATTATAGAAAGGATATTAATAAACTAGAAAGAGTGCAGAAAAGATTTACTAGGATGCTACCGGGACTTGATGGTTTGACTTATAGGGAGAGGTTAGACAGACTGGGACTTTTTTCCCTGGAGAGTAGGAGGTTGAGGGGTGATCTTATAGAAGTCTATAAAATAATGAGGGGCATAGATAAGGTAGATAGTCAAAATCTTTTCCCAAAGGTAGGGGAGTCTATAACGAGGGGACATAGATTTAAGGTGAGAGGGGAGAGATACAAAAGGGTCCAGAGGGGCAATTTTTTCACTCAAAGGGTGGTGAGTGTCTGGAACGAGCTGCCAGAGGCAGTAGTAGAGGCGGGTACAATTTTGTCTTTTAAAAAGCATTTGGACAGTTACATGGGTAAGATGGGTATAGAGGGATATGGGCCAAGTGCAGGCAATTGGGACTAGCTTAGTGGTATAAACTGGGCGACATGGACATGTTGGGCCGAAGGGCCTGTTTCCATGTTGTAAACTTCTATGATTCTATGATTCTACCACCTGCACGTTCCCCTCCAAGTCACATACCATCCCGACTTGGAAATATATCGCCGTTCCTTCATCATCGCTGGGTCAAAATCCTGGAACTCCCTACCTAACAGCACTGTGGGAGAACCGTCACCACACGGACTGCAGCGGTTCAAGAAGGCGGCTCACCACCACCTTCTCAAGGGCAATTAGGGATGGGCAATCATAGAGTCAGAGAGTCATAGAAGTTTACAACATGGAAACAGGCCCTTCGGCCCAACATGTCCATGTCGCCCAGTTTATACCACTAAGCTAGTCCCAATTGCCTGCACTTGGCCCATATCCCTCTATACCCATCTTACCCATGTAACTGTCCAAATGCTTTTTAAAAGACAAAATTGTACCCGCCTCTACTACTGCCTCTGGCAGCTCGTTCCAGACACTCACCACCCTTTGAGTGAAAAAATTGCCCCTCTGGACCCTTTTGTATCTCTCCCCTCTCACCTTAAATCTATGCCCCCTCGTTATAGACTCCCCTACCTTTGGGAAAAGATTTTGACTATCTACCTTTTCTATGCCCCTCATTATTTTATAGACTTCTATAAGATCACCCCTTAACCTCCTACTCTCCAGGGAAAAAAGTCCCAGTCTATCTAACCTCTCCCTATAAGTCAAACCATCAAGTCCCGGTAGCATCCTAGTAAATCTTTTCTGCACTCTTTCTAGTTTAATAATATCCTTTCTATAATAGGGTGACCAGAACTGTACACAGTATTCCAAGTTTGGCCTTACTAATGTCTTGTACAACTTCAACAAGACATCCCAACTCCTGTATTCAATGTTCTGACCAATGAAACCAAGCAAGCTGAATGCCTTCTTCACCACCCTATCCACCTGTGACTCCACTTTCAAGGAGCTATGAACCTGTACTCCTAGATCTCTTTGTTCTATAACTCTCCCCAACGCCCTACCATTAACGGAGTAGGTCCTGGTCCGATTCGATCTACCAAAATGCATCACCTCACATTTATCTAAATTAAACTCCATCTGCCATTCATCGGCCCACTGGCCCAATTTATCAAGATCCCGTTGCAATCCTAGATAACCTTCTTCACTGTCCACAATGCCACCAATCTTGGTGTCATCTGCAAACTTACTAACCATGCCTCCTAAATTCTCATCCAAATCATTAATATAAATAACAAATAACAGCGGACCCAGCACCGATCCCTGAGGCACACCGCTGGTCACAGGCCTCCAGTCTGAAAAACAACCTTCTGTCTTCTGTCGTCAAGCCAATTTTGTATCCAATTGGCGACCTCACCTTGGATCCCGTGAGATTTAACCTTATGTAACAACCTACCATGCGGTACCTTGTCAAAGGCTTTGCTAAAGTCCATGTAGACCACGTCTACTGCACAGCCCTCATCTATCTTCTTGGTTACCCCTTCAAAAAACTCAATCAAATTCGTGAGACATGATTTTCCTCTCACAAAACCATGCTGACTGTTCCTAATCAGTCCCTGCCTCTCCAAATGCCTGTAGATCCTGTCTCTCAGAATACCCTCTAACAACTTACCCACTACAGAAGTCAGGCTCACTGGTCTGTAGTTCCCAGGCTTTTCCCTGCCGCCCTTCTTCAACAAAGGCACAACATTTGCTACCCTCCAATCTTCAGGCACCTCACCTGTAGCTGTCGATGATTCAAATATCTCTGCTAGGGGACCCGCAATTTCCTCCCTAACCTCCCATAACGTCCTGGGATACATTTCATCAGGTCCCGGAGATTTATCTACCTTGATGCGCGTTAAGACTTCCAGCACCTCCCTCTCTGTAATGTGTACACTCCTCAAGACATCACTATTTATTTCCCCAAGTTCCCTAACACCCATGCCTTTCTCAACCGTAATAAATGCTGGCCTTACCAGCAACGCCCACATCCCATGAACGAATAATAAAAAAAACTCTCTGCTTTCTGTCCCCGAGCCAATTTTGTATCCACACTGTCACTGTCCCTTTAATCCCATGGGCTTTAATTTTGCTAACAAGTCTATTATGCGACACTTTTATCAAACGCCTTTTGAAAGTCCATATACACAACATCAACCGCACTCCCCTCATCAACCCTCTCCGTTACTTCATCAAAGAACTCAATCAAGTTAGTCAAACATGATTTTCCTTTAACAAATCCATGCTGACTGACATTTGTTCACGCATATTTTTCCAAGTGATAATTAATTTTGTCCCTCTGTTCTTCTATTAGCCTTCTAATTATTATTAAATAGAAAGGAAGTCGAAATGTGAAACTTTGTTGAGCATATTAAAGGGACTTTCCTTCACTCTTTAACTGCCTGTATTTGTCACATGGTTCGTCTCGATATTTTTAAACTAGAATCTTTCCTGGAAAGTGGAGGAGGGGAGCCAGGATTGCACTGAAAGTGCAGAGATGAAGAATGGAACAAGGGAGACGCATTTCAGCTCCTGGTGTTCCTCAGATCCCAGTCACTGGATTTAAGTCTGGTGCAAAACACAAACACGGACCATGAGAGAGAGCAGAATAAAGGACTGGGTACTGTCATTTCACTCTATGTGCTGGGAGTGATTGATGGGACAGTGTGGAGGGAGCTTTACTCTGTATCTAACCCGTGCTGTACCTGCCCTGGGAGCGTTTGATGGGACAGTGTAGAGGGAGCTTTACTCTGTATCTAACCCGTGCTGTACCTGCCCTGGGAGCGTTTGATGGGACAGTGTAGAGGGAGCTTTACTCTGTATCTAACCCGTGCTGTACCTGCCCTGGGAGTGTTTGATGGGACAGTGTAGAGGGAGCTTTACTCTGTATCTAACCCGTGCTGTACCTGCCCTGGGAGCGTTTGATGGGACAGTGTAGAGGGAGCTTTACTCTGTATCTAACCCGTGCTGTACCTGCCCTGGGAGCGTTTGATGGGACAGTGTAGAGGGAGCTTTACTCTGTATCTAACCCGTGCTGTACCTGCCCTGGGAGTGTTTGATGGGACAGTGTAGAGGGAGCTTTACTCTGTATCTAACCCGTGCTGTACCTGCCCTGGGAGCGTTTGATGGGACAGTGTAGAGGGAGCTTTACTCTGTATCTAACCCGTGCTGGACCTGCCCTGGGAGCGTTTGATGGGACAGTGTAGAGGGAGCTTTACTCTGTATCTAACCCGTGCTGTACCTGCCCTGGGAGTGTTTGACGGGACAGTGTAGAGGGAGCTTTTTTTCAATGCTTGTTAAATGTTAATTCTTTTTGTGTAAGAATGTTACAAAGGTTTTGTTTAACTGTGAAAGCTGACTGTTATTTCAATTATATTCAGTATTTTTATAGTCATTTGGAAAGGCATCTGAAGAAAGAATAAAAAGAAAGATGATGTAATTTACTGGGTTTTAGGAAGCAGGTTCTATTTTGATAATTTTATCTGTTCTCTATTGTGTTAAGTATAAAATATTGATGAACTAAATTACAGTTATTGAGGTTAACCAAACTATGAAATTGTGAAAAACAGATTTTTATTTTGGTGACGGTGAAATTCTGATCAGTGTAAATGATGTGATAGTCTCCAGTTCCGGACATGAGATTATCACATAAAAAATATTCATTTTTGAATTTCTTCCCCATGCCAAGGACTCAATGATTTGAAGTGGATAAGGAGTTATTGTTTCGTGTCATTGTGATTGGAGAATGATGTTTTGTTATCTAAGACTAATTCAGTACAAGGTATCTTGGTTTTACTGCCATGTGATAGTTGGTAGCAAACTGACAGCATCCCCTTGATCTTGTGATTGATTGTGGTCAAAACAAAGCAACCGGGAAAGAACGATGTGGAGATGCCGGTGATGGACTGGGGTTGACAATTGTAAACAATTTTACAACACCAAGTTATAGTCCAGCAATTTTATTTTAAATTCACAAGCTTTCGGAGATTTTCTCCTTCCTCAGGCAAATGATGAAAGAACGATGAAAGGATCTACTGCTATCTCCATGACAACAATCTGGAGACATCTTGTTGTTGGATTGGACTGCACAATTGTTTTCCACAATGTTTAAGTCAGAGTAGAGAAATTTATTTCCTGGAATTTACTTGTATTAGGGTCTCTGCGTAAGTTTTAATGGCGCAAGGACTTGAAAAAAGTTAAATGGAGTTTCATTCTTTTTCATTCAGCAAAGTTTTAAAAAGTTTACTTGAAAGCTGCGAGAAGCTGTGTGGGGAAGCTGAGACTGACTGACGATGTCTGGTCCGCCTTCTTTTTACTGCAAAGAAGTTAACCCCTTCCTCAGGCAGCTGATTTTAATTTTTCGAGTTCAGATTAATGCTGCTTAAATCTTCAGTGCTTGGGCCCCAGCTATTCACAATCGATATATGAACATAGGAACAGGAGTAGGCCATTCAGCCCCTCGTGCCTGCTCCGCCATTTGATAAGATCATGGCTGATCTGTGATCTAACTCCATACACCTGCCTTTGGCCCATATCCCTTAATACCTTTGGTTGCCAAAAAGCTATCGATCTCACATTTAAAGTTAGCAATTGAGCTAGTATCAATTGCCGTTTGCGGAAGAGAGTTCCAAACTTCTACCACCCTTTGTGTGTAGAAATGTTTTCTAATCTCACTCCTGAAAGGTCTGGCTCTAATTTTTAGACTGTGCCCCCTACTCCTAGAATCCCCAACCAGCGGAAATAGTTTCTCTCTATCCACCCTATCTGTTCCCCTTAATATCTTATAAACTTCGATCAGATCACCCCTTAACCTTCGAAACTCCAAAGAATACAACCCCAATTTGTGTAATCTCTCCTCGTAACTTAACCCTTGAAGTCCAGGTATCATTCTAGTAAACCTACGCTGCACTCCCTCCAAGGCCAATATGTCCTTCCGAAGGTGCGGTGCCCAGAACTGCTCACAGTACTCCAGGTGCGGTCTAACCAGGGTTTTGTATAACTGCAGCATAACTTCTGCCCCCTTGTACTCCAGTCCTCTAGATATAAAGGCCAGCATTCCATTAGCCTTCTTGATTATTTTCTGCACCTGTTCATGACACTTCAATGATCTATGTACCTGAACCCCGAAGTCCCTTTGGACATCCACTGTTTTTAACTTTTTACCATTTAGAAAGTACCCTGTTCTATCCTTTTTTGATCCAAAGTGGATGACCTCACATTTGTCTGCATTGAATTCCATTTGCCACAGTTTTGCCCATTCACCTAATCTATCAATATCACTTTGTAATTTTATGTTTTCATCTACACTGCTTACAATGCCACCAATCTTTGTGTCATCAGCAAACTTCGATAGGAGACTTTCTATGCCTTCATCTAAGTCGTTAATAAATATTGTGAATAATTGAGGCCCCAAGACAGATCCCTGCGGGACTCCACTAGTCACATCCTGCCAATGTGAGTACCTACCCATTATCCCTACTCTATGTCGCCTTTCGCTCAGCCAACTTCCTAACCAAGTCCGTACTTTTCCCTCGATTCCATGGGCTTCTAATTTAGCTAACAGTCTCTTATGTGGGACCTTATCAAATGCCTTCTGGAAGTCCATATAAATAACATCCATTGACATTCTCCTGTCCACTACTTTAGTCACCTCTTCAAAAAATTCAATCAGATTTGTCGGGCACGACCAACCTTTCACAAATCCATGCTGGCTCTCTCTGATTAACTGAAAATTCTCGAGGTGTTCAGTCACCCTATCTTTAATTATAGACTCCAGCAATTTCCCCACAACAGATGTTAGGCTAACTGGTCTATAATTCCCTGGTTTCCCTCTCTCTCCTTTCTTAAAAAGCGGAGTGACATGTGCAATTTTCCAATCTAGAGGGACAGTTCCTGAATCTAGAGAACTTTGAAAGATTATAGTTAGGGCATCTGCAATGTGCTCACCTACTTCCTTTAAAACCCTGGGATGGAAACCATCTGGTCTTGGGGATTTGTCACTCTTTAGTGCTATTATTTTCTTCATTTCTGTTGCTTTACTTATGTTAATTTTATCGAGTCCCTGTCCCCGATTCAATATTAGTTTTCTTGGGATTTCCGGCATGCTATCCTCTTTTTCTATTGTAAATACTGACGCAAAGTAATTGTTCAACATGTCCGCCATTTCCCCATTGTCAATGACAATATCCCCACTTTCAGTTTTTAAGGGTCCAACACTGCTCCTGACCGCCCTCTTTCTCCTAATATAACTATAAAAGTTCTTCGTATTGGTTTTGATATCCCTTGCAAGTTTCTTTTCATACTCTCCTTTTGTAGCTCTTACTATCTGTTTTGTGATCCTTTGTTGATCTTTGTATCTTTCCCATTCGCCAGGATCTGTGCCATTTTTTGCCTTTTTGTATGTCCTTTCCTTATGTCTTATGGGACCCTAGGCAAGACAGAGGGTCAGAGGGATCTTGGTGTGCAAGTTCACAGATTCCTGAAGGCGGCAGAACAGGTAGATAAGGTGGTAAAGAAGGCATATGGGATCCTTGCCTTTATTAGCCGAGGCATAGAATATAAGAGCAAGGAGGTTATGATGGAGCTGTATAAAACACTGGTTAGGCCACAGCTGGAGTACTGTGTGCAGTTCTGGTCGCCACACTACAGGAAGGATGTGATCGCTTTGGAGAGGGTGCAGAGGAGATTCACCAGGATGTTACCAGGGCTGGAGCGCTTCAGCTATGAAGAGAGACTGGGAAGATTGGGTTTGTTTTCCTTGGAGCAGAGGAGGCTGAGGGGGGACATGATTGAGGTGTACAAAATTATGAGGGGCACAGATAGGATGGATACTAAGGAGCTTTTTCCCTCCGTTGAGGGTTCTATAACAAGGGGACATAGATTCAAGGTAAAAGGCGGGAGGTTTAGAGGGGATTTGAGAAAGAACTTTTTCACCCAGAGGGTGGTTGGAGTCTGGAACTCACTGCCTGAAAGGGTTGTGGAGGCAGGAACCCTCACAACATTCAAGAAGCATTTGGATGAGCACTTGAAATGCCATAGCATACAAGGCTACGGACCAAATGCTGGAATATGGGATTAGAGTAGACAGGGCTGATGGCCGGCGCGGACACGATGGGCCGAAGGGCCTCTATCCGTGCTGTATAACTCTATGACTCTATGACTCTATGACTTATACTGTCCCTTACCTCTTTAGTTGTCCATGGCTGTTTTTTTTGGCAAGTAGAGTTCTTGCCCCTCAGGGGTATAAACCGATTCTGTATCACGTTAAATGTTTCTTTAAACATTTCCCACTGATCATCAGTCCTTTTACCCATTAACAGATTTGCCCAGTTTGCTGTGGACAGTCTCTGTCTCATCCCATTGAAGTCGGCCTTACCCAAGTCTAGAATCTTAGCAGCTGACTCACTTTTTTCCCTTTCAAACACTACATTGAACTCGATCATGTTATGATCGCTATTGGATAGATGTTCACGCACAGTTAAGCCGTTAACTAAATCTGGTTCATTACTCATTACTAAATCTAGTATGGCTTGCCCCCTTGTTGCCTCCAGGACATACTGCTGTGGAAAACTATCCCGGACACACTCAAGAAATTCACTACCTTTCTGACAGTTGCTAGTCTGCTTTTCCCAATCTATGTGAAAGGTCAAAGTCCCCCATTAAGACCACTCTGCCTTTCTTACACGCTTGTCTAATCTCTGCATTTATACAATCTAGCACTTCAGAGCTGCTGCCAGGGGTCCTATACACAACTCCCACTATAGTCTTAGATCCTTTCCTATTTCTCAATTCAACCCATAAGGTCTCTGTTGTCTGCTTACCTCTCGTTATATCCTCCTTTATCATTGAAGTGAATTCATCTCTAATCATTAAGGCTACTCCTCCCCCTCTTCCATTTTCCCTATCTCTCCTGTAGACCTTATAACCCGGTATATTTAGTTCCCAATCCTGACCATCCTGCAGCCATGTCTCAGTAATAGCTATCATGTCATACCCTCCAATTTGAATTTGAACCTGTAGTTCGTTTAATTTATTCCTTATACTCCGTGCATTTGTATATAGAACTCTTAGTTGGGCCACACACCCGAGCCTGACCTTCAGCTTTGATGCTGGGTTAATCGCCTTACGCCTTCGAGTTTTCACTTTATCTGTAGTGTCTAAAGTACACTTTCTTTCCGCTGCTCTACGCTTTTCCCTTTCACTTGTTCTTGAACAACTGTTTGTACTATTTGTATTGTAAATTTCCCCTGGGTCTTCCTCTCTCTTGCTGCTCTCAACTTTACTCCCTTCTGACTCCCCGCTCAGGTTCCCATCCCCCTGCCACTCTAGTTTAAACCTTCCCCAACAGCACTAGCAAACACCCCCGCGAGGACATTGGTCCCGGTCCTGCTCGGGTGTAACCCGTCTCGCTTGTACAGGTCCCACCTTCCCCAGAACCGGTCCCAATGTCCCAGGAATCTAAATCCTTCCCTCCTACACCATCCCTGCAGCCACACATTCATCCTGTCTATTCTCCTGTTCCTATACTCACTAGCACGTGGCACCGGTAGTAATCCTGAGATCACTATCTTTGAAGTCCTGCTTTTTAATTTATTGCCTAACTCCTTAAATTCACCTTGCAGGACCTCATCCCTTTTTTTACCTAAGTCGTTGGTACCAATATGGACCACTACTACTGGCTGTTCACCCTTCCCCTCCAGAATGCCCTGCAGCCGCTCCGTGACATCCTTGACCCTAGCACCAGGGAGGCAACATACCATCCTGGAGTCACATTTGCGGCCACAGAAACACCTATCTGTTCCCCTTACAATTGAATCCCCTATCACTATAGCCCTGCCACTCTTCTTCCTCCCCTCCTGTGCAGCAGAGCCACCCGTGGTGCCCCGAACCTGGCTCTTGCTGCTTTCCCCTGATAAGCCATCTCCCCCAACAGTATCCAAAGCGGTATATCTGTTTGAGAGGGAGATGGCCCCAGGGGACGCCTGCTCTACCTGCCTAGTCCTTTTATTCTGTCTGGTGGTCACCCATTTCCTTTCTGTCTGTGTAATATATCAATGGTGACTAGTGGGTTACCGCAGGGATCAGTGCTTGGGCCCCAGCTATTCACAATATATATCAATGATTTGGATGAGGGAACCAAATGTAATATTTCCAAGTTTGCTGATGACACAAAACTAGGTGGGAATGTGAGTTGTGAGGAGGATGCAAAGAGGCTTCAAGGGGATATAGACAGGCTAAGTGAGTGGGCAAGAACATGGCAGATTGAGTATAATGTGGAAAAATGTGAAGTTATCCACTTCGGTCGGAAAAACAGAAATGCAGAGTATTTTTTAAATGTTGAGAGATTGGGAAATGTTGATGTTCAAAGGGACCTGTCCTTGTACATGAGTTACTGAAAGCTAACATGTAGATGCAGCAAGCAATTAGGAAGGCAAAAAGCCTTTATTACAAGAGGATTTGAGTACAGGAGTAAAGATGTCTTACTGCAGTTATACAGGGCCTTGGTGAGACCACACCTGAAGTATTGTGTACAATTTTGGTCTCCTTACCTAAGAAAGGATATACTTGCCATAGAGGGAGTGCAGCGAAGGTTCACCAGACTGATTCCTGGGATGGTGGGATTGTTGTATGAGGAGAGATTGGGTCGACTCGGCCTGTATTCACTCGAGTTTAGAAGAATGAGAGGTGATCTCATTGAAACATATAAAATTCTGACAGGGCTCGACAGGGTAGATGCAGGGAGGATGTTTCCCCTGTCTGGGGAGTCTAGAACCAGGGGTCACAGTCTCAGAATAAGGGGAAGGCCATTTAGGACTGAGATGAGGAGAAATTTCTTCACTCAGAGGGTGGTGAATCTTTGGAATTCTCTACCCCAGAGGGCTGTGGAGGCTCAGTCATTGAGTAATTCAAAACAGAGATCGATAGATTTCAAGATATTAAAGGCATCAAGGGATATGGCGATGGTGCAGGAAAATGGGGTTGAGGTAGAAGATCAGCCATGATCTTGTTGAATGGTGGAGCAGCTCGAGGGGCCGATGGCCTACTCCTGCTCCTATTTCTTATGTTCTTATGTTCACTAAGCAAAGACTTTTGCGTTGCTGAACGTTAGCTTATATCAGGCACTATTACATTTTAAGTTTCTTAATCTGGGTGAATATTTCCCCACAGTGAGAGATGAAAATTAGGAATTGAGAAATGCGTGTTAAACAATTAACCCCCCCCACCCCAGGCTCTCAAGAAGAGCCACATGGATTGTCTGTTTGTTTTAAACAGGTGGCCCTGGTTTTCAGGACTGTCTGAGTGTGGATGGTGCAGGATTACTGAGAGTAGTTCTTTGACAGGAAAGTGGCTTCACAGAGTAACAGAGCAATCTTTGCTGGAGAAGTGTTGGTGCAGGAGGAGATCCAGAGGTGTGAGCAACTTAGGACCTTATCTGCAGTCACCGGCAGATCTC
The DNA here is from genome assembly GCF_035084215.1 of Heptranchias perlo. NCBI lineage: Eukaryota > Metazoa > Chordata > Chondrichthyes > Hexanchiformes > Hexanchidae > Heptranchias > Heptranchias perlo. Next base: position 24,043 of record NW_027139746.1, on the reverse strand, counting down.
CAATATCACAGCGTGGAGACGATTTGGACTGAGACTTTGCCTCTCGAAGGATCACCTTTTTATCTTCCGAGACAGAGTGCTTGAGGGGGGAGGGGATGGGATAGAAGAGTTACATCCAAAAGTACTGACAAGCACTTCTGTCTCCTCTGTAAAAACACCAAGCTTCGGCATAATTAGTTTCTGAAATTGGAATTGATAAGATAAATTCTTATGAGTTGCTGTTCAAACACTCGAAAAGGGAAAATTTATCTGAAGTCTAAAGAGATAATCAAATTTTATTTTTAAAAAGAGTCCAGTCTAAGTGGTTCCTAAGTTTTTTTGGGGGGAAATAAAATTGAACATTGCCAAGTCCTGTCAGTCCAAAAGTACTGGTCCATGTTTGAACCTAATCCTGGCACGGAGGCTGTTGTGTTAAACTAACATCCCTCATCTTAAAAGACTGGACTGCTCTCTGGAATTGGGATAATGTTGAAATAGAATGGACTCAGGCACAATATAACGGGATATTTCAATAAAAGAGGTCCAAGAAGAGTTTAAGTAAAATAAACAAAAATGTGCTGATAATTAGGACTGAGTTGGGAACTTTATTTTAAGTGGTGATGATAATATTGTATTGGATGGTAAAGTTCCTCCAGGGCCATGAATGGTAATACAATGGGATGTGTATTGGATGGTAAAGTTCAGGGCCATGAATGGTAATACAATGGGATGTGTATTGGATGGTAAAGTTCAGGGCCATGAATGGTAATACGATGGGATGTGTATTGGATGGTAAAGTTCAGGGCCATGAATGGTAATACAATGGGATGTGTATTGGATGGTAAAGTTCAGGGCCATGAATGGTAATACGATGGGATGTGTATTGGATGGTAAGTTCAGGGCCATGAATGGTAATACAATGGGATGTGTATTGGATGGTAAAGTTCCTCCAGGGCCATGAATGGTAATACAATGGATAATGGTAAAAGGAAAGTTGGAGAATCTTTGAAGACCATGCTCTCTGTACAATGTATTATGATATCTCTGTTTGTATCACGATGCGTAACATTAACCAAATGAAACTTAGACTCGAAGAGTAAATGGTTTGAGATAGGTATGTGATGCTGACAAGATGAGGTCATGGAATCATAGAATGGTTACAGTACAGAAGGAGGCCATTCTGCCCATCGAGCCCAGGCCGGCTCTTTGTAAGAGCAATCCAGTTAGTCCCATTCCCCACTCTTTCCCAGTAGCCCTGCAAATTTTTTCCTTTCAAATATTTATCCAATTCCTTTTTGAAACCCACGATTGAATCTGCTTCCACCGCCCTTTCAGGCAGTGCATTCCAGATCAGAATAACTCAATGTGTAAAGGAGTTTTTCCTCACGTTGTCTTTGGTTCTTTTGCCAATCACCTTAACCTGTGTCCTCTGGTTCTCGACTCTTCCGCCAATGGGAACAGTTTCTCTTTATTTACTTTATCTAAACCCTTCATGATCTATCAAATCTCCTCTCAACCTTCTCTGCGATGAGCTTGGAGAAAGCATGTGGGGAGATAGGAGAGAAACTAGAGAAAGATGCGTGTTCAGGGCGAGAGCAGGGGGGATCCATAGGGGATGTTTGGCTCGGTGGGCGAGAGGGAGGGAAGTGACAGACTCAGCTGAATGGATGATCTCAATCTTAGTGACAAAGAAGTCCATGAGCTCCTCGCATTGTTGTTGGAGTTGAGGGTGGAGAGGGCAGGGGAGAGGGGTTTAAGACGACAGTTTGTAGTGAAGAGAAGCCGGGGTTTATCTTTGTATTCCAGGATGATCCTGGAATAGTGAGCAGTTTTGGCAGAGGAGAGCAGGACCCGATTGTGCTTGATGTGGTCCAGGCAGATCTGGCGATGATTGGCCAAACCAGTTGTCCACCATAAACGTTCAAATCTGTGTCCCTCAGACTTACGGGAGCGGAGATGAAGGCCGTACTAGGTGGAACGATAAGGGTGAGAGAGAGTAATGGTTTTAATGGGGGAAGGGCATCAAAGGTGGAAGTGAGGGTGAAAGTGAGCAGATCGGAGCTGCAGAAATGTCGTGGTGAATGGAGAGCCAAAGGCTGGACAGTTTGAAAGTGCCGTTGTAAGTGACTTGGGGGAGAGTTTTTTTCCACGAAGGTCCTGAGATTAAACCAATGAAGGGTTATCAGGGGCTGGTGGAGATTAAGACTGAGAAGTAGTCCAGGAAGCCATATCCTTGGATTACTTCTGTAATTTAATAACCGTACCATTAAAGACCGACAGTGTACATGAAACAATCTAACACTGATGTTGAAAAGGGGGCATCTATCCATGGGAATCATGAATGGTGGGAGAGAGTTTACAACATAGGTCAGCACCAATGGACCAGAATAATACTGTATATACACTCCACCTCACTGTATGGGAATGGATCAGAAGAAATACAAAGTGGTGGATATGTTGGACATGCTGGAGAGTTAAGAGGTAATAATCGAACTGGACCGTGTAACTATAACTGGTTACGGAGCCTCAGCCTGAGGTGCTGCGAGTAATGGAGGTTGGATTCTGTTCCCTTCCAGACGTCTGATTATCATCTGATTAATGTGTAGATTGAGTGATTAGTGTAATGAACATAGGCAGAGGGATCAATTAACCACAGTACAGGGTGCAGTCTTGTCTGTGGAAAGTATCTGAATGAAACAACTACAACTATGAGGTGAATAAGCTGTCCTTGGGAAGGTCGAAGAACAGATAAATCCTGAAGTCCTGTCTCTGAAGTGGGCATCTAGGATGTACAAGAAGGAGGGTAGGTGGAGAACTGGAGAGAGAGAGAAACCCAAAACTACTCTTGAACTGTACACACTGATCACCTTGAATAAAGTTTGTTCTGTATAAGAACATAAGAACATAAGAAATAGGAGCAGGAGTAGGCCAATCGGCCCCTCGGGCCTGCTCCGCCATTCAATAAGATCATGGCTGATCTGATCCTAACCTCAAATCTAAATTCATGACCAATTTCCTGCCCGCTCCCCATAACCCCGAGTTCCCTTTACTCAACACTCCTATACTCAAACTGTCCCATGAACATCTTACTCAAAGCGTTTTGCTGTGAACCATAGAAGGAAGGAGATTAACTAGTGGTTGACTCAACATGTCCTGCCCTGAGAGTGTTTGATGGGACAGTGTAGAGGGAGCTTTACTCTGTATCTAACCCCCTGTACCTGCCCTGGGAGTGTTTGATGGGACAGTGTACATAAGAACATAAGAAATAGGAGCAGGAGCAGGCCAATTGGCCCCTCGAGCCTGCTCCGCCATTCAATAAGATCATGGCTGATCTGATCCTAACCTCAAATCTAAATTCATGTCCAATTTCCTGCCCGCTCCCCGTAACCCCTCATTCCCTTTACTTCTAGGAAACTGTCTATTTCTGTTTTAAATTTATTTAATGATGTAGCTTCCACAGCTTCCTGGGGCAGCAAATTCCACAGACCTACTACCCTCTGAGTGAAGAAGTATCTCCTCATCTCAGTTTTGAAAGAGCAGCCCCTTATTCTAAGATTATGTCCCCTTGTTCTAGTTTCACCCATCCTTGGGAACATCCTTACCGCATCCACCCGATCAAGCCCCTTCACAATCTTATATGTTTCAATAAGATTGCCTCTCATTCTTCTGAACTTGAATGAGTAGAGTCCCAATCTACTCAACCTCTCCTCATATGTCCACCCCCTCATCCCCGGGATTAACCGAGTGAACCTTCTTTGTACTGCCTCGAGAGCAAGTATGTCTTTTCTTAAGTATGGAGACCAAAACTGTATGCAGTATTCCAGGTGCGGTCTCACCAATACCTTATATAACTGCAGCAATACCTCCTTGTTTTTATATTCTATCCCCCTAGCAATAAAAGCCAACATTCCGTTGGCCTTCTTGATCACCTGCTGCACCTGCAAACTAACCTTTTGATTTTCTTGCACTAGGACCCCCAGATCCCTTTGTACTGCAGTACTTTCCAGTTTCTCGCCATTAAGATAATAACTTGCTCTCCGATTTTTCCTGCCAAAGTGCATAACCTCACATTTTCCAATATTGTATTGCATCTGCCAAATCTCCGCCCACTCACCCAGCCTGTCTATATCCCCTTGCAGGTTTTTAATGTCCTCCTCACTCTCTACTTTCCCTCCCATCTTTGTATCATCTGCAAACTTTGATATGTTACACTCGGTCCCCTCCTCCAAATCGTTAATATAGATTGTAAAGAGTTGGGGACCCAGCACCGACCCCTGCGGAATGCCACTGGCTACTGGTTGCCAGTTCGAGAATGAACCATTTATCCCAACTCTCTGCTTCCTGTTAGATAACCAATCCTCCACCCATGCCAGAATATTACCCCCAATCCCGTGATTCTTTATCTTGAGCAATAATCTTTTATGTGGCACCTTGTCGAATGCCTTCTGGAAGTCTAAATACACTACGTCCACTGGTTCCCCTTTATCCACCCTGTACGTTATATCCTCAAAGAACTCAAGCAAATTTGTCAGACATGACTTCCCCTTCGTAAAGCCATGCTGACTTTGTCCTATTCAATTATGTTTATCCAAATGTTCTGCTACTGTCTCCTTAATAACAGACTCCAAAATTTTACCCACCACAGATGTTAGGCTAACTGGTCTATAATTTCCAGCCTTCTGCCTACTACCCTTTTTAAATAAGGGTGTTACATTGGCAGTTTTCCAATCTGCCGGGACCTTTGCCGAGTCCAGAGAATTTTGGAAAATTATTACCAAATCATCCACAATCCCTACTGCCACTTCCCTCAAGACCCTAGGATGTAAGCCATCAGGTCCAGGGGATTTATCCGCCTTGAGTCCCATTAATTTACTGAGTACCAATTCCTTAGTGATTTTAATCGTATTTAGCTCCTCCCCCCCTCGAGCCCCCTGTTTGTCCAGTGTTGGAATATTCTTAGTGTCCTCTACCGTAAAGACTGAAACAAAATATTTGTTCAGCATTTTTGCCATCTCCATGTTTCCCACCATTAATTTCCCGGTCTCATCCTCTAAGGGACCTACGTTTGCCTTAGCCACCCTTTTTCTTTTTATATAACTGTAGGAACTCTTGCTATCTGTTTTTATATTTTTTGCTAATTTATTTTCATAATCTATCTTCCCTTTCTTAATCAATCCTTTTGTTACTTTTTGCTGTCTTTTGAAGACTTCCCAATCTTCTATCCTCCCACTAATTTTGGCTACCTTATATGTCCTTGTTTTTAGTCGGATACTATCCTTAATTTCTTTACTTAGCCACGGATGGCTGTCATTTCTTTTACCCCCTTTTTTCCTCAGTGGAATATATTTGTTTTGAAAGTTGTAAAATAACTCCCTAAATGAACACCACTGCTCATGTACCGTCTTACCCTTTAATCTATTTTCCCAGTCCACTTTAATCAATTCCGCTCTCATACCATCATAGTCTCCTTTATTCAAGCTCAGTACGCTTGTTTGAGAACCAACCTTCTCACCCTCTAATTGGATATGGAATGTAACCATGTTATGGTCACTCATTCCAAGGGGATCCTTAACTAGGACATTATTAATTAATCTTGACTCATTACACAGGACTAGGTCCAAGGTTGCTTGCCCCCTTGTAGGATCAGTTACATACTGCTCAAGAAATCCATCCCTAATACACTCAATAAACTCTTCCTCAAGGCTGCTCTGCCCAATTTGATTTGTCCAGTTAATATGACAGTTAAAATCCCCCATAATTATAGCTGTTCCCTTATTACATGCCCGGACTATTTCCTGATTAATACTTCTTCCAGCAGAGTTGCAACTATTAGGAGGCCTATATACTACGCCCACTAGTGTTTTTTTCCCTTTTTTATTCCTTATCTCTCCCCAAACTGTTTCATTATCCTGATCCTTTGTCCCAATATCATTTCTCTGTATTACAGTGATTCCTTCCTTTATTAACATAGCCACCCCACCTCCCCTTCCTTCCTGCCTGTCCTTCCTGATTGTTAAATACCCTGGTATATTTAATTCCCAGTCGTTGTCACCTGCAGCCATGTTTCTGTAATGGCCACAAGATCAGACCCATACGTCGTTATTTGTGCCGTTAACTCGTCCATTTTGTTACGAATGCTACGTGCATTCAGATAAAGAACTTTCAAATATGTTTTGTGACACTTAGTTCCTGCTTTTTCCTTTTTTAACACTTTACCTTTTACTCCATACCTTCTGTCCCTTCCTGACACGCTTTCCTCTGTCTCCCTGCTCAGGTTCCCAACCCCCTACCACAGCTTTGATGCTGGGTTAATCGCCTTGCGCCTTCTAGTTTTCATTTTATCTGTCGTGCCTACAGTATCTAAAGTGCCTAAAGTACACTTTCTTTCCGCTGCTCTACGCTTTTCCCTCTCACTTGTTCTTGAACAACTGTTTGTACTATTTGTATTGTAGATTTGCCCTGGGTCTTCCCCTCTCTTGCTGCTCTCAACTTTATTCCCTTCTGACTCCCCGCTCAGGTTCCCATCCCCCTGCCACTCTAGTTTAAACCTTCCCCAACAGCACTAGCAAACACCCCCGCGAGGACATTGGTCCCGGTCCTGCTCGGGTGTAACCCGTCCCGCTTGTACAGGTCCCACCTTCCCCAGAACCGGTCCCAATGTCCCAGGAATCTAAATCCCTCCCTCCTACACCATCCCTGCAGCCACGCATTCATCCTGTCTATTCTCCTGTTCCTATACTCACTAGCACGTGGCACTGGTAATAATCCTGAGATCACTACCTTTGAAGTCTTGCTTTTTAATTTATCTCCTAACTCCTTGAATTCACCTTGCAGGACCTCATCCCTTTTTTTACCTATGTCGTTGGTACCAATATGGACCACGACTACTGGCTGTTCACCCTCCCCCTCCAGAATGCCCTGCAGCCGCTCCGTGACATCCTTGACCCTAGCACCAGGGAGGCAACATACCATCCTGGAGTCACGTTTGCGGCCGCAGAAACACCTATCTGTTCCCCTTACAATTGAATCCCCTATCACTATAGCCCTGCCACTCTTCTTCCTCCCCTCCTGTGCAGCAGAGCCACCCCTGGTGCCCCGAACCTGGCTCTTGCTGCTTTCCCCTGATAAGCCATCTCCCCCAACAGCATCCAAAGCAGAATATCTGTTTGAGAGGGAGATGGCCCCAGGGAGCTTTACTCTGTATCTAACCCGTGCTGTACCTGCCCTGGGAGTGTTTGATGGGACAGTGTAGAGGGAGCTTTACTCTGTATCTAACCCTTGCTGTACCTGCCCTGGGAGTGTTTGATGGGACAGTGTAGAGGGAGCTTTACTCTGTATCTAACCTGTGCTGTACCTGCCCTGGGAGTGTTTGATGGGACAGTGTAGAGGGAGCTTTACTCTGTATCTAACCTGTGCTGTACCTGCCCTGGGAGTGTTTGATGGGACAGTGTAGAGGGAGCTTTACTCTGTATCTAACCCGTGCTGTACCTGCCCTGGGAGTGTTTGATGGGACAGTGTAGAGGGAGCTTTACACTGTATCTAACCCGTGCTGTACCTGCCCTGGGAGTGTTTGATGGGACAGTGTAGAGGGAGCTTTACTCTGTATCTAACCTGTGCTGTACCTGCCCTGGGAGTGTTTGATGGGACAGTGTGGAGGGAGCTTTACTCTGTATCTAACCCGTGCTGTACCTGCCCTGGGAGTGTTCGATGGGACAGTGTGGAGGGAGCTTTACTCTGTATCTAACCCTGTGCTGTACCTGCCCTGGGAGTGTTTGATGGGACAGTGTAAAGTGAATTATCTGCAGGATTTCACTTGAGCACTGTGAGCGGATTTGTGAATCGGTCCCTGGTGTTGGATCTGGTTGGTTGCTGAACCTTGGCCCGTCTTGGTTACCCTCAGCGATGAAGTTCTCCTTGGGAGGTGACTGCTTTTCACTTGAAGTTTCCGGGTAAAGAGCATTTCTGGGTATTTAATCATTGCCGGTTTCCAGGGTCCTGATTCAAGTGACAGGAAGTTAGAGATTCAGAACGAGAGTTTCAGGTCCAACGGTATTGTATTTCGAAGCAGTTTGCACTGAGTAAGACCGAGCAACAGGAAGTTGAGAGCAAGGTAACAGAGACTGATCCAAGAGTGACAGGAAGTGCTGGGACTGATCAGTCAATGGGCGGATGGCCCCTCCCTGGAGTGGTGAGTGACAGTCCTGAGCCCCGTCCACATCTCTCCCGATCACTGGGGCCTCTCGGGTTCGGTGTTTTGTTCAGGGCTGCCCTCCACATTCTCCTTGCCCGATCGGTATAAGGGACACAGTACACAAGGATCCTCAAGGCAGAACTGATCGGCTCCCAGCGGTGGACAGCCCAAAAAACTGTGCAAAAACACCCAAAGAAGAGAATGTGTGTGGAAACGGATCGAGTTATGGGCGACTTCGGTCCTATCGGTGGTAGATCGGGGAATGGGGCAATTGAAGTGAGAACAGGATCGGGGAAACGGGATTATAATGAATCCCCTGGAGTGGGATGAGATGGTGAGAAAATAAAGAAGGAACTTACATTTCTATCGAGCCTTTCACCACCTCAGGACGTCCCAAAGCCAATGAAGTAACTTTTGAAGTGTAGTCACTGTTGTAATGTAGGAAACACGGCAGCCAATTTGTGCACAGCAAGATCCCACAAATAGCAATGTGATAATGACCAGATAATCTGTTTTATCGTGATGTTGGTTGAGAGATAAATATTGGCCAGGACACCGGGGAGAACTCCCCTGCTCTTCTTCAAATAGTGGCCGTGGGATCTTTTACATCCACCAGGGAGCAGCAGACGGGGCCTCGGTTTAATGTCTCATCCAAAAGACGGCACCTCGGACAGTGCAGTGCTCCCTCAGTACTGACCCTCCGACAGTGCAGTGCTCCCTCAGTACTGACCCTCCGACAGTGCAGCACTCCCTCAGTACTGACCCTCCGACAGTGCAGCACTCCCTCGGTACTGACCCTCCGACAGTGCAGCACTCCCTCGGTACTGACCCTCCGACAGTGCAGCACTCCCTCGGTACTGACCCTCCGACAGTGCAGCACTCCCTCGGTACTGACCCTCCGACAGTGCAGCACTCCCTCGGTACTGACCCTCCGACAGTGCAGCACTCCCTCGGTACTGACCCTCCGACAGTGCAGCACTCCCTCCGTACTGACCCTCCGACAGTGCAGCACTCCCTCAGTACTGACCCTCCGACAGTGCGGCTCTCCCTCAGTACTGACCCTCCGACAGTACGGCTCTCCCTCAGTACTGACCCTCCAACAGTGCAGCACTCCCTCAGTACTGACCCTCCGACAGTGCGGCTCTCCCTCAGTACTGACCCTCCGACAGTGCAGCGCTCCCTCAGTACTGACCCTCCAACAGTGCAGCACTCCCTCAGTACTGACCCTCCGACAGTGCGGCTCTCCATCAGTACTGACCCTCCGACAGTGCAGCACTCCATCAGTACTGATCCTCCGACAGTGCGGCTCTCCCTCAGTACTGACCCTCCGACAGTGCAGCACTCCATCAGTACTGACCCTCCGACAGTGCGGCTCTCCCTCAGTACTGACCCTCCGACAGTGCAGCACTCCATCAGTACTGACCCTCCGACAGTGCGGCTCTCCCTCAGTACTGACCCTCCGACAGTGCAGCACTCCATCAGTACTGACCCTCCGACAGTGCGGCTCTCCCTCAGTACTGACCCTCTGACAGTGCGGCGCTCCCTCAGTACTGACCCTCCGACAGTGCGGCGCTCCCTCAGTACTGACCCTCCGACAGTGCGGCTCTCCCTCAGTACTGACCCTCCAACAGTGTAGCTCTCCCTCTGTACTGTACTGGGAGTGTCGGGCGAGATTTTGTGCTCGAGTTTCTCGAGTTGAACCTGACCACATGACCTTCTGACTCAGAGGCGAGAGTGAGCCATGGCCGACACACACAGACAGAAATAACAAATCTGGGTTCAAGATCGAGGCTCAGCATCGAATGAGAGCTTGGAAATGTCATGCCAAGGAAGGAATCAGTCAGGGATCAAGAATAAGGGATGGTAATTTATAAATTGGCAATTGGTAAGAGCCAGAGGGACATGAAGCCATTGTTTTTACGCAGTGAGTTGTGATGATCTGGAATTCACTGCCTGAAAGGGCGGTGGAAGCAGATTCAATAATAACTTTCAAAAGGGAATTGGAGAAATAGTTGAAAAGAAAACATTTGCAGGGCAATGGAGAAAGAGCAGGGGGAGTGGGACTAATTGGATAGATCTTTCAAAGAGCCGGCACAGGCACGATGGGCCGAGTGGCCTCCTCCTGTGCTGTGTCATTCTCTGATGGAAGGTTCGGGACGGATCAGGGAGAACTTGGACAGAACTTTCAGGAGAGAGGCCTGTGGGAGGGAGATATCACCAAATCTACGGCCATTATCTTCACTAAGGTGACGTGTGGGGAAGTGAATAACTTCTCTGATTGATTTCTCAAGGGCATCGATTGTAAAAGGATGACGATTTCCGATACTCCCTGGCCACAAGCCCCCCCCCTGGAGCAGGGAGAGAGGCCTCAGGTCGGGGGTGCGATATTAATAGTGAGACATTGCTGGGGGAGGTGAAGAGATTTCGGTTCCTACGTTGAACAAGTGCCTGTCCTCGAGTCTGGGGCAGCTCGAGGCGCAGACGGATTTTGCAAACTGTGTTTCTTGGAGTCGCAGGTGTTGACGTGGGAACAGTGTCTGTGGTTTTGGCCTGAATCTGACTGACTGACTGACTAATCTGCTGATCTGAACTAGATTCTGCTGCCTCAGGGCAGTGAGAGCCTGCAGGCGAGACTGAACAACACGATAAGATTCGATGCTCAGCTCCCGAGGAACCGCTGACTCATCGACCAACAAGTTCTGTGTCAAACCACTGAGACAAGCTGCTCCAGAAAGCTTCTGTTAACTGTCTCCATCTCCTCGCTTCAAATCACACACGGCCCTCCATGAGTCTACGGCACAGTGTCGGAGCCCGTCATTGTGTTTCTGAATCCCCTTCCCTCACCTCACTCACTCACTCCCCCTTTCACCCCATTCTCCACTTTCACACTCATTCTCTGTCTCTCTCTCTCTCTCATTCTCTCTCTCTTTCTCTCTCTCTCTCGCTCATTCTCTCTCTCACTCATTCTCTCTCCCACTTTCATTCTCGCTCTCATTCTCTCTCTCTCTCATATTCTCTCTCACTCTCTCTCTCTCAATCTCTCTCTCCCTCATTTTCTCTCATTCTCTCTCTCTCTCTGTCTCTCTCTCTCTCTCTCTCTCTCTGATGGGAGTCTGAGCCCCGCCCCTTTCACTTAGTTTCACTGCCCGATGTCAGAGTAATGGTTCTTTGCTCTGAGTGTACCAGCAAACAGGCTTTCGGGTTAATGTCTCTCTGAAGGACGATACATTCTCCCCACTGACCGGGGGCCCGGACCCCACTGACCAGGGCATCAGGAAACATCAGGAAAACCTGGTCCATCTGCGGCCTAACCAGCAGGTCCTTGAAGGGACCGCCACTGGCATAAGAGCCCGTCACACCCCACCCGTCACACCCCGTCACACCCCGTCACACCCCATCACACCCCGCCCGTCACACCCCGTCACACCCCGTCACACCCAGTCACACCTCGCCCGTCACACCCCGTCACACCCCGCCCGTCACACCCCGTCACACCCCGTCACACCCCGCCCGTCACACCCCGTCACACCCCGTCACACCCCGCCCGTCACACCCCGCCCGTCACACCCCGTCACACCCCGCCCGTCACACCCCGTCACACCCCGCCCGTCACACCCCGTCACACCCCGTCACACCCCGCCCGTCACACCCCGTCACACCCCGTCACACCCCGCCCGTCACACCCCGTCACACCCCGCCACACCACGCCCATCACACCCCGTCACACCCCGTCAAACCCCGCCCATCACACCCCGTCACACCCCGCCCGTCACACCCCGTCACACTCCGTCACACCCCGCCGATCACACCCCGCCCGTCACACCCCGTCACACCCCGTCACACCCCGTCACACCCCGCCCGTCACACCCCGTCACACCCCGTCACACCCCGTCACACCCCGCCCGTCACACCCCGTCACACCCCGTCACACCCCGCCACACCCCCGCCCATCACACCCCGTCACACCCCGTCAAACCCCGCCCATCACACCCCGTCACACCCCGCCCGTCACACCCCGCCCGTCACACCCCGTCACACTCCGTCACACCCCGCCGATCACACCCCGCCCGTCACAACCCGTCACACCCCACCCATCACACCCCGTCACACCCCATCACACCCCGCCCGTCACACCCCGTCACACCCCGTCACACCCCGCCCGTCAAACCCAGTCACACCCCGTCACACCCCGCCCGTCACACCCAGTCACACCCCGCCCGTCAAACCCCGTCACACCCCGCCCGTCACACCCCGTCACACCCCGCCCGTCACACCCCGTCACACCCCGCCCGTCACACCCCGTCACACCCCGTCACACCCCGCCCGTCACACCCAGTCACACCCCGCCCGTCACACCCCGTCACACCCCACCCGTCACACCCCGTCACACCCCACCCGTCAAACCCCGTCACACTCCGTCACACCCCGCCGATCACACCCCGCCCGTCACACCCCGTCACACCCCGTCACACCCCGTCACACCCCGCCCGTCACACCCCGTCACACCCCGTCACACCCCGTCAAACCGCGCCCATCACACCCCGTCACACCCCGCCCGTCACACCCCGCCCGTCACACCCCGTCACACTCCGTCACACCCCGCCGATCACACCCCGCCCGTCACAACCCGTCACACCCCACCCGTCACACCCCGTCACACCCCATCACACCCCGCCCGTCACACCCCGTCACACCCCGTCACACCCCGCCCGTCAAACCCAGTCACACCCTGTCACACCCCGCCCGTCACACCCAGTCACACCCCGCCCGTCAAACCCCGTCACACCCCGCCCGTCACACCCCGTCACACCCCGCCCGTCACACCCCGTCACACCCCGCCCGTCACACCCCGTCACACCCCGTCACACCCCGCCCGTCACACCCAGTCACACCCCGCCCGTCACACCCCGTCACACCCCACCCGTCACACCCCGTCACACCCCCACCCGTCAAACCCCGTCACACCCCGCCCGTCACACCCCGTCACACCCCGCCCGTCACACCCCGTCACACCCCACCCGTCACACCCAGTCACACCCCGCCCGTCACACCCCGTCACACCCCACCCGTCACACCCCGTCACACCCCGCCACACCCCGCCCATCACACCCCGTCACACCCCACCCGTCACACCCCGCCACACCCCGTCACACCCCGTCACACCCCGCCACACCCCGCCCATCACACCCGTCACACCCCGTCACACCCCGCCCGTCACACCCCGCCCGTCACACCCCGTCACACCCCGTCACACCCCGCCGATCACACCCCGCCCGTCACACCCCGTCACACCCCGCCCGTCACACCCCGCCCGTCACACCCCGTCAAACCCCACCCGTCACACCCCGTCACACCCCGCCCGTCACACCCCGTCACACCCCGCCCGTCACACCCCACCCGTCACACCTCGTCACACCCCGCCCGTCACACCCCGTCACACCCTGCCCGTCACACCCCGTCACACTCTGCCCGTCACACCCCGTCACACCCTGCCCACCACACCCCGCCCATCACACCCCGTCACACCCCGCCCGTCACACCCCGTCACTCCCCGCCCGTCACACCCCGTCACACCCCGCCCGTCACACCCCGTCACTCCCCGCCCGTCACACCCCGTCACACCCCGCCGGTCACACCCTGTCACACCCCGCCCGTCACACCCCGTCACTCCCCGCCCGTCACACCCCGTCACACCCCGCCCATCACAGCTCATCACACCCGGTCACAGCCCACCCATCTCACCCCATCACGGCCCTCGACCCTCTTCCTCCCGATCGAACCCCCTCTCTCCCGATCGAACCCCCTCTCCCGATCGAACCCCCTCTCTCCCGATCGAACCCCCCCTCTCCCGATCGAACCCCCCCTCTCCCGATCGAACCCCCTCTCTCCCGATCGAACCCCCCCTCTTCCGATCGAACCCCCCCTCTCCCGATCGAACCCCCCCTCTCCCGATCGAACCCCCTCTCTCCCGATCGAACCCCCCCTCTTCCGATCGAACCCCCCCTCTCCCGATCGAACCCCCCCTCTCCCGATCGAACCCCCTCTCTCCCGATCGAACCCCCTCTCTCCCGATCGAACCCCCTCTGTCCCGATCGAACCCCCTCTCTCCCGATCGAACCCCCTCTCTCCCGATCGAACCCCCTCTCTCCCGATCGAACCCCCCTCTCCGATCGAACCCCCTCCCTCTCCCGATCGAACCCCCCTTCCCGATCGAACCCCCCCCCTCCTGATCGAACCCCCTCTCCCGATCGAACCCCCTCTCTCCGATCGAACCCCCCGACCACTCCTGATCGAACCCCCCTCTCCCGATCGAACCCCCTCTCTCCCGATCGAACCCCCTCTCTCCCGATCGAACCCCCTCTCTCCCGATCGAACCCCCTCTCTCCCCGATCGAACCCCCTCTCTTCCGAACGAAAACCCTCCCTCTCCCGATCGAACCCCCTCTCTCCCGATCGAACCCCCTCTCTCCCGATCGAACCCCCTCTCTCCCGATCGAACCCCCTCTCTCCCGATCGAACCCCCTCTCTCCCGATCGAACCCCCTCTCTCCCGATCGAACCCCCTCTCTTCCGAACGAAAACCCTCCCTCTCCCGATCGAACCCCCTCTCTCCCGATCGAACCCTCCCTCCCCGCCCGTCACACCCCGTCACACCCCGCCGGTCACACCCTGTCACACCCCGCCCGTCACACCCCGTCACTCCCCGCCCGTCACACCCCGTCACACCCCGCCCATCACAGCTCATCACACCCGGTCACAGCCCACCCATCTCACCCCATCACGGCCCTCGACCCTCTTCCTCCGATCGAACCCCCTCTCTCCCGATCGAACCCCCTCTCCCGATCGAACCCCCTCTCTCCCGATCGAACCCCCCCTCTCCCGATCGAACCCCCCCTCTCCCGATCGAACCCCCTCTCTCCCGATCGAACCCCCCCTCTTCCGATCGAACCCCCCCTCTCCCGATCGAACCCCCCCTCTCCCGATCGAACCCCCTCTCTCCCGATCGAACCCCCCCTCTTCCGATCGAACCCCCCCTCTCCCGATCGAACCCCCCCTCTCCCGATCGAACCCCCTCTCTCCCGATCGAACCCCCCTCTCTCCCGATCGAACCCCCTCTGTCCCGATCGAACCCCCTCTCTCCCGATCGAACCCCCTCTCTCCCGATCGAACCCCCTCTCTCCCCGATCGAACCCCCTCTCCCGATCGAACCCCCTCCCTCTCCCGATCGAACCCCCCTTCCCGATCGAACCCCCCCCTCCTGATCGAACCCCCTCTCCCGATCGAACCCCCTCTCTCCCGATCGAACCCCCACTCCTGATCGAACCCCCTCTCCCGATCGAACCCCCTCTCTCCCGATCGAACCCCCTCTCTCCCGATCGAACCCCCTCTCTCCCGATCGAACCCCCTCTCTCCCGATCGAACCCCCTCTCTTCCGAACGAAAACCCTCCCTCTCCCGATCGAACCCCCTCTCTCCCGATCGAACCCCCTCTCTCCCGATCGAACCCCCTCTCTCCCGATCGAACCCCCTCTCTCCCGATCGAACCCCCTCTCTCCCGATCGAACCCCCTCTCTCCCGATCGAACCCCCTCTCTTCCGAACGAAAACCCTCCCTCTCCCGATCGAACCCCCTCTCTCCCGATCGAACCCTCCCTCTCCCGATCGAACCCTCCCTCTCCCGATCGAACCCCCCCTCTCCCGATCGAACCCCCTCTCTCCCGATCGAACCCCCCCTCTCCCGATCGAACCCCCTCTCTCCCGATCGAACCCCCTCTCTCCCGATCGAACCCCCTCTCTCCCGATCGAACCCCCTCTCTCCCGATCGAACCCTCCCTCTCCCGATCGAACCCTCCCTCTCCCGATCGAACCCCCCCTCTCCCGATCGAACCCTCCCTCTCCCGATCGAACCCTCCCTCTCCCGATCGAACCCCCTCTCTCCCGATCGAACCCCCCCTCTCCCGATCGAACCCCCCCTCTCCCGATCGAACCCCCCCTCTCCCGATCGAACCCCCTCTCTCCCGATCGAACTCCCCCTCTCCCGATCGAACCCCCTCTCTCCTGATCGAACCCCCTCTCTCCCGATCGAACCCCCTCTCTCCCGATCGAACCCCCCTCTCTCCCGATCGAACCCCCTCTCTCCCGATCGAACCCTCCCTCTCCCGATCGAACCCCCCTCTCTCCCGATCGAAACCCCTCTCTCCCGATCGAACCCCCTCTCTCCCGATCGAACCCCCCCTCTCCCGATCGAACCCTCCCTCTCCCGATCGAACCCCCTCTCTCCCGATCGAACCCTCCCTCTCCCGATCGAACCCCCTCTCTCCCGATCGAAACCCCTCTCTCCCGATCGAACCCCCCCCTCCTGATCGAACCCCCTCTCTCCCGATCGAACCCCCTCTCTCCCGATCGAACCCCCACTCCTGATCGAACCCCCTCTCCCGATCGAACCCCCTCTCTCCCGATCGAACCCCCCTCTCCCGATCGAACCCCCTCTCTCCCGATCGAACCCCCTCTCTCCCGATCGAACCCTCCCTCTCCCGATCGAACCCCCTCTCTCCCGATCGAACCCCCTCTCTCCCGATCGAACCCCCTCTCTCCCGATCGAACCCCCACTCCCTGATCGAACCCCCCTCTCCCGATCGAACCCCCTCTCTCCCGATCGAACCCCCTCTCCCGATCGAACCCCCTCTCTCCCGATCGAACCCCCCTCTCTCCCGATCGAACCCCCTCTCTCCCGATCGAACCCTCCCTCTCCTGATCGAACCCCCCCTCTCCCGATCGAACCCCCTCTCTCCCGATCGAACCCTCCCTCTCCCGATCGAACCCCCTCTCTCCCGATCGAACCCCCTCTCTCCCGATCGAACCCTCCCTCTCCTGATCGAACCCCCCCTCTCCCGATCGAACCCCCTCTCTCCCGATCGAACCCTCCCTCTCCTGATCGAACCCCCCCTCTCCCGATCGAACCCCCTCTCTCCCGATCGAACCCTCCCTCTCCCGATCGAACCCCCTCTCTCCGATCGAACCCTCCCTCTCCCGATCGAACCCTCCCTCTCCCGATCGAACCCCCTCTCCCGATCGAACCCCCTCTCTCCCGATCGAACCCCCACTCCTGATCGAACCCCCTCTCCCGATCGAACCCCCTCTCTCCCGATCGAACCCTCCCTCTCCCGATCGAACCCCCCCTCCCGATCGAACCCCCCCTCCCGATCGAACCCCCTCTCTCCCGATCGAACCCCCCCTCTCCCGATCGAACCCCCCCCTCTCCCGATCGAACCCCCCCTCTTCCCGATCGAACCCCCCCTCTCCCGATCGAACCCTCCTCCCGATCGAACCCCCCCTCTCCCGATCGAACCCCCCCTCTCCCGATCGAACCCTCCTCCCGATCGAACCCCCTCTCTCCCGATCGAACCCCCTCTCCCGATCGAACCCCCCCTCTCCCGATCGAACCCCCTCTCTCCCGATCGAACCCCCCTCTCCCGATCGAACCCCCTCTCTCCCGATCGAAACCCTCCCTCTCCCGATCGAACCCCCTCTCTCCCGATCGAACCCCCCCTCTCCCGATCGAACCCCCTCTCTCCCGATCGAACCCCCCTCTCTCCCGATCGAACCCCCTCTCTCCCGATCGAACCCCCCCTCTCCCGATCGAACCCCCTCTCTCCCGATCGAACCCCCTCTCCCGATCGAACCCCCTCTCTCCCGATCGAACCCCCCCTCTCCCGATCGAACCCCCTCTCTCCCGATCGAACCCTCCCTCTCCCGATCGAACCCCCCTCTCTCCGATCGAACCCCCTCTCTCCCGATCGAACCCTCCCTCTCCCGATCGAACCCCCTCTCTCCCGATCGAACCCCCCTCTCTCCCGATCGAACCCCCTCTCTCCCGATCGAACCCTCCCTCTCCCGATCGAACCCCCTCTCTCCCGATCGAACCCCCTCTCTCCCGATCGAACCCCCTCTCTCCCGATCGAACCCCCTCTCTCCCGATCGAACCCCCACTCCTGATCGAACCCCCTCTCCCGATCGAACCCCCTCTCTCCCGATCGAACCCCCTCTCTCCCGATCGAACCCCCTCTCTCCCGATCGAACCCCCACTCCTGATCGAACCCCCTCTCCCGATCGAACCCCCCCTCCCGATCGAACCCCCCCTCCCGATCGAACCCTCCCTCTCCCGATCGAACCCCCCCTCTCCCGATCGAACCCTCCCTCTCCCGATCGAACCCCCCTCTCCCGATCGAACCCCCCCTCTCCCGATCGAACCCCCCCTCTCCCGATCGAACCCCCTCTCTCCCGATCGAACCCCCTCTCTCCCGATCGAACCCCCTCTCTCCCGATCGAACCCCTCGACCCCTCTCTCCCGATCGAACCCCCTCTCTCCCGATCGAACCCCCTCTCTCCCGATCGAACCCCCCACTCCTGATCGAACCCCCTCTCCCGATCGAACCCCCTCTCTCCCGATCGAACCCTCCCTCTCCCGATCGAACCCTCCCTCTCCCGATCGAACCCCCCCCTCCCGATCGAACCCCCCCTCCCGATCGAACCCCCTCTCTCCCGATCGAACCCCCCCTCTCCCGATCGAACCCCCCCTCTCCCGATCGAACCCCCCCTCTCCCGATCGAACCCTCCTCCCGATCGAACCCCCCCTCTCCCGATCGAACCCCCCCTCTCCCGATCGAACCCCCCTCTCTCCCGATCGAACCCCCCCTCTCCCGATCGAACCCCCTCTCTCCCGATCGAACCCTCCCTCTCCCGATCGAACCCCCCTCTCTCCCGATCGAACCCCCCCTCTCCCGATCGAACCCCCTCTCCCGATCGAACCCCCCCTCTCCCGATCGAACCCCCCTCTCTCCCGATCGAACCCCCTCTCCCGATCGAACCCCTCCTCCCGATCGAACCCCCTCTCTCCCGATCGAACCCCCCTCTCCCGATCGAACCCTCCCTCCCGATCGAACCCCCGCTCTCCCGATCGAACCCCCTCTCTCCCGATCGAACCCCCTCTCTCCCGATCGAACCCCCCCTCTCCCGATCGAACCCCCCTCTCTCCCGATCGAACCCCTCCTCTCCCGATCGAACCCCCCCTCCCGATCGAACCCCTCCTCCCGATCGAACCCCCCCCTCTCCCGATCGAACCCCCTCTCTCCCGATCGAACCCCCTCTCTCCCGATCGAACCCCTCCTCCCGATCGAACCCCCCCTCTCCCGATCGAACCCCCCCTCTCCCGATCGAACCCCCCTCTCTCCCGATCGAACCCTCCCTCTCCCGATCGAACCCCCCTCTCTCCCGATCGAACCCCCTCTCTCCCGATCGAACCCCCCTCTCTCCCGATCGAACCCCTCCTCCCGATCGAACCCCCTCTCTCCTGATCGAACCCTCCTCCCGATCGAACCCCCCTCTCTCCCGATCGAACCCCCTCTCTCCCGATCGAACCCCCTCTCTCCCGATCGAACCCCCTCTCTCCCGATCGAACCCCCCCTCTCTCCGATCGAACCCCCCCTCTCTCCCGATCGAACCCCCCCTCTCTCCCGATCGAACCCCCCCTCTGCCGATCGAACTCCCCCTCTCCCGATCGAACCCCCTCTCTCCCGATCGAACCCCTCCTCCCGATCGAACCCCCCTCTCCCGATCGAACCCCCTCTCTCCCGATCGAACCCCCCCTCTGCCGATCGAACCCCCCCTCTCCCGATCGAACCCCCTCTCTCCCGATCGAACCCCCCTCTCTCCCGATCGAACCCCCCTCTGCCGATCGAACCCCCTCTCTCCCGATCGAACCCCCTCTCTCCCGATCGAACCCCCTCTCTCCCGATCGAACCCCCCTCTCTCCCGATCGAACCCCCTCTCTCCCGATCGAACCCCCTCCCTCCCGATCGAACGAACCCCCTCTCCCGATCGAACCCCCTCTCTCCCGATCGAACCCCCCCTCCAGATCGAACCCCCCCTCTCCCGATCGAACCCCCTCTCTCCCGATCGAACCCCCTCTCTCCCGATCGAACCCCCCCTCTCCCGATCGAACCCCCTCTCTCCCGATCGAACCCCCCTCTCTCCCGATCGAACCCCCTCTCCCGATCGAACCCCCTCCCTCTCCCGATCGAACCCCCCCCCTCCCGATCGAACCCCCCCTCCCTGATCGAACCCCCCCTCTCCCGATCGAACCCCCCTCTCCCGATCGAACCCCCCCTCCAGATCGAACCCCCCCTCTCCCGATCGAACCCCCCTCTCTCCCGATCGAACCCCCTCTCTCCCGATCGAACCCCCTCTCTCCCGATCGAACCCCCCACTCCTGATCGAACCCCCTCTCCCGATCGAACCCCCTCTCTCCCGATCGAACCCCTCCCTCTCCCGATCGAACCCCCTCTCTCCCGATCGAACCCCCACTCCTGATCGAACCCCCCTCTCCCGATCGAACCCCCTCTCTCCCGATCGAACCCCCTCTCTCCCGATCGAACCCTCCCTCTCCCGATCGAACCCCCCCCTCTCCCCGATCGAACCCCCTCTCTCCCGATCGAACCCTCCCTCTCCCGATCGAACCCCCTCTCTCCCGATCGAACCCCCCCTCTCCCGATCGAACCCCCTCTCTCCCGATCGAACCCCCCCCTCCCGATCGAACTCCCCCTCTCCCGATCGAACCCCCCCCTCTCCCGATCGAACCCCCTCTCTCCCGATCGAACCCCCCCCTCCCGATCGAACCCCCTCTCTCCCGATCGAACCCCCCTCTCTCCCGATCGAACCCCCCCTCTCCCGATCGAACCCCCTCTCCCGATCGAACCCCCTCTCTCCCGATCGAACCCCCTCTCTCCCGATCGAACCCCCTCCCCCTCCCGATCGAACCCCCTCTCTCCCGATCGAACCCCCTCTCCCGATCGAACCCCCTCCCCTCCCGATCGAACCCCCTCTCTCCCGATCGAACCCCCCCTCTCCCGATCGAACCCCCTCTCTCCCGATCGAACCCTCCCTCTCTCCCGATCGAACCCTCCCTCTCCTGATCGAACCCCCTCTCTCCCGATCGAACCCCCTCTCTCCCGATCGAACCCTCCCTCTCCCGATCGAACCCTCCCTCTCCTGATCGAACCCCCTCTCTCCCGATCGAACCCCCTCTCTCCCGATCGAACCCCTCCCTCTCCCGATCGAACCCTCCCTCTCCCGATCGAACCCTCCCTCTCCTGATCGAACCCCCTCTCTCCCGATCGAACCCCCCTCTCTCCCGATCGAACCCCTCCCTCTCCCGATCGAACCCTCCCTCTCCCGATCGAACCCCCCCTCTCCGATCGAACCCCCTCTCTCCCGATCGAACCCCCTCTCTCCCGATCGAACCCTCCCTCTCCCGATCGAACCCCCACTCCCTGATCGAAACCCCCTCTCCCGATCGAACCCCCTCTCTCCCGATCGAACCCCCTCTCTCCCGATCGAACCCTCCCTCTCCCGATCGAACCCCCACTCCTGATCGAACCCCCTCTCCCGATCGAACCCCCCCTCTCCCGATCGAACCCCCTCTCTCCGATCGAACCCCCCCTCCTCCGATCGAACCCCCTCTCTCCCGATCGAACCCCCTCTCTCCCGATCGAACCCCTCCCTCTCCCGATCGAACCCCCTCTCTCCCGATCGAACCCCTCCCTCTCCCGATCGAACCCCCCTCTCTCCCGATCGAACCCCCTCTCTCCCGATCGAACCCCCTCTCTCCCGATCGAACCCCCTCTCTCCCGATCGAACCCCCCTCTCTCCCGATCGAACCCTCCCTCTCCCGATCGAACCCCCCTCTCTCCCGATCGAACCCTCCCTCTCCCGATCGAACCCCCTCTCTCCCGATCGAACCCCCTCTCTCCCGATCGAACCCCCTCTCTCCCGATCGAACCCCCTCTCTCCCGATCGAACCCCCTCTCTCCCGATCGAACCCCCTCTCTCCCGATCGAACCCCCCACTCCCGATCGAACCCCCTCTCTCCCGATCGAACCCCCTCTCTCCCGATCGAACCCCCTCTCTCCCGATCGAACCCCCCTCTCTCCCGATCGAACCCCCCTCTCTCCCGATCGAACCCCCCTCTCCCGATCGAACCCCCCTCTCCCGATCGAACCCCCTCTCTCCCGATCGAACCCCCCTCTCTCCCGATCGAACCCTCCCTCTCCCGATCGAACCCCCTCTCTCCCGATCGAACCCCCTCTCTCTCCGATCGAACCCCCCCTCTCCTGATCGAACCCCCTCTCTCCCGATCGAACCCCCTCTCTCCCGATCGAACCCCCCTCCTCCCGATCGAACCCCTCCCTCTCCCGATCGAACCCCCCTCTCCCGATCGAACCCCCTCTCTCCCGATCGAACCCCCTCTCTCCCGATCGAACCCCCCTCTCTCCGATCGAACCCCCCTCTCTCCCGATCGAACCCCCCCTCTCCCGATCGAACCCCTCCTCCCGATCGAACCCCCTCTCTCCCGATCGAACCCCCCTCTCCCGATCGAACCCCCCTCTCTCCGATCGAACCCCCTCTCTCCCGATCGAACCCCCTCTCCCGATCGAACCCCCTCTCTCCCGATCGAACCCCCCCTCTCCCGATCGAACCCCCCCTCTCTCCCGATCGAACCCCCTCTCTCCCGATCGAACCCCCTCCTCCCGATCGAACCCCCCTCTCTCCCGATCGAACCCCCCTCTCCCGATCGAACCCTCCTCCCGATCGAACCCCCGCTCTCCCGATCGAACCCCCCTCTCTCCCGATCGAACCCCCTCTCTCCCGATCGAACCCCCCCCTCCCGATCGAACCCCCTCTCTCCCGATCGAACCCTCCCTCTCCCGATCGAACCCCCCCTCCCGATCGAACCCTCCTCCCGATCGAACCCCCCCCTCTCCCGATCGAACCCCCTCTCTCCCGATCGAACCCCCTCTCTCCCGATCGAACCCTCCTCCCGATCGAACCCCCCCTCTCCCGATCGAACCCCCCCTCTCCCGATCGAACCCCCTCTCTCCCGATCGAACCCCTCCCTCTCCCGATCGAACCCCCCTCTCTCCCGATCGAACCCCCTCTCTCCCGATCGAACCCCCTCTCTCCCGATCGAACCCCTCTCTCCCGATCGAACCCCCCTCTCTCCTGATCGAACCCTCCTCTCCGATCGAACCCCCTCTCTCCCGATCGAACCCCCTCTCTCCCGATCGAACCCCCTCTCTCCCGATCGAACCCCCCTCTCTCCCGATCGAACCCCCCCTCTCTCCCGATCGAACCCCCCTCTCTCCGATCGAACCCCCCCTCTCTCCCGATCGAACCCCCCTCTGCCGATCGAACCCCCCTCTCCCGATCGAACCCCCTCTCTCCCGATCGAACCCTCCTCCCGATCGAACCCCCCCTCTCTCCCGATCGAACCCCCTCTCTCCCGATCGAACCCCCCCTCTGCCCGATCGAACCCCCCCTCTCCCGATCGAACCCCCTCTCTCCCGATCGAACCCCCCTCTCTCCCGATCGAACCCCCCCTCTGCCGATCGAACCCCCTCTCTCCCGATCGAACCCCCTCTCTCCCGATCGAACCCCTCTCTCCCGATCGAACCCCCCCTCTCTCCCGATCGAACCCCCCTCTCTCCCGATCGAACCCCCCCCTCTCCCGATCGAACCCCCTCTCTCCCGATCGAACCCCCTCTCTCCCGATCGAACCCCTCCCCTCTCCCGATCGAACCCCCCCTCTCCCGATCGAACCCCCTCTCTCCGATCGAACCCCCTCTCTCCCGATCGAACCCCCCCTCTCCCGATCGAACCCCCTCTCTCCGATCGAACCCCCTCTCTCCCGATCGAACCCCCTCTCCCGATCGAACCCCCTCCCTCTCCCGATCGAACCCCCCCTCCTCCCGATCGAACCCCCCCCTCCTGATCGAACCCCCCTCTCCCGATCGAACCCCCCTTCCCGATCGAACCCCCCCTA
>NW_027139745.1:0-99952 GCF_035084215.1 Heptranchias perlo | reverse complement strand
TGATTCGATCACCCCTTAATCTTCTACACTCGAGG
The DNA here is from genome assembly GCF_035084215.1 of Heptranchias perlo. Taxonomy (NCBI): domain Eukaryota; kingdom Metazoa; phylum Chordata; class Chondrichthyes; order Hexanchiformes; family Hexanchidae; genus Heptranchias; species Heptranchias perlo. Next base: position 99,917 of record NW_027139745.1, on the reverse strand, counting down.
GAATACAAGCCTCGTCTCTGCAACCTGTCCTCGTAATTTAACCCTTTTATCCCCGGTGTTATTCTGGTGAATCTGCACTGCACCCCCTCCGAGGCCGATATATCCTTCCTGAGGGGACGGTGCCCAGAACTGGACGCAGTGTCTCCAGATGGGGTCTGACCAGAGCTCTGTCCAGCTGTAATATAACTTCCACCTCTTTGTATTCCAGCCCTCGAGATAAAGGCCAACGTTCCATTATCCTTTTTAATGATCTTTTTGTACCTTTCCACCATTGGGAGGGTGGTGTGGGGAGGGAGCTGTGGGGGACAGTTCCGGGCTGGAGCCAGGGTGTAACCTCTCTGTTTCCCCTCCCCCAGGTGACGGACTCCTCCGGACACATCCTGTACTCTCAGGAGGAGGCGACTAAGGGCAAATTCGCCTTCACCACTGACGACTACGACATGTTCGAGATCTGCTTCGAGAGCCGCCTGCCCCCGGGTGAGTGAGTCCGAGGGGGGGTCCTGGGGTACGGGGAGGGCTCGGGCAGAAATAATAATAAAAGGGAAAATAGCTCACTGATAAGAAAAAGGGATGAGAACAAAGTCCAGGTCACAAATAGTGTCACAGGTAATATAAATACTTCAGGTTCATCAAAAAAATACAGGAAATAATAAAATAACTGATTAAAAAATAATACAGCAGTGATGAAAAACAAGTGTGATATATTTAAGAAGTGAGAAAAACAGCATCAGAACCTACGAATTAAGAGCAGGAGTCGGCCATTCGGCCCCTCTGCCATTTGATAAGATCAAGGCTGATCTGATTGTGACCTCAACCCAACTCTCCCATCTACCTGCTATAACCTTTGACTCCCCTGTTAATCAGGAATCGATCTAACTCAGCCTTAAAAATATTCACTGACCCTGCCTCCACCGCTCTCTGGGGAAGGGAGTTCCACAGACTCACCACCCTCTGAGAGAAAAAGTTTTTCCTCATCTCCGTCTTAAATGGGAAACCATTTATTTTTAAACTGTGGTCCCCGAGTTCTAGTCTCTCCCACAAGGGGAAACATCCTCTCAGCATCTGCCCCTTCTGGTCTCCTCAGGATCTGATATTTTCAATAAGATCACCTCTCATTCTTCTAAACTCCAGTGTATACAGGCCCAACTTGTCCAACCTTTCCTCATAAGATAACCCCCTCATCCCAGGAATCAGTCGAGGGAACCTTCTCTGAACCACCTCCTTCTTTAAATAAGGAGACCAAAACTGCACACAGTATATTCGAGATGTGGTCTAGTCGGTCTGTTGCCCAAATAAGAGTTCTATACACAAGTGCAGATAGCATAAGGAATAAAACAAGTGAATCAGACAGTTAAAACAAGTATAAAAGGACTGTTCGCAACATAGCTGCCAGACTGGGCCTGTGGCAGGTGATGAGCAAACCAACACAAGGGGAAAAACCTACTTGACTTTGCCCTCACCAATCTACCTGTCACAGATGCATCTGTCCATGACAGTATTGGTCGGAGTGACCACCGCACAGTCCTCGTAGAGACGAAGTCCCGTCTTCGCACTGAGGACACCATCCAACGTGTTGTGTGGCACTACCACCGTGCTAAATGGGATAGATTCAGAACAGATCTCGCAGCTCAAAACTGGGCATCCATGAGGCGCTGTGGGCCATCAGCAGCAGCAGAATTGTATTCCAGCACAATCTGTAACCTCATGGCCCGACATTTTCCTCACTCCACCATTACCAACAAGCCAGGGGATCAACCCTGGTTCAATGAGGAGTGTAGAAGAGCAGGCCAGGAGCACCACCAGACGTATCTAAAAATGAGGTGCCAACCTGGTGAAGCTACAACACAGGACTACATGCATGGTAAACAGCAGAAGCAACATGCTATAGACAGAGCTAAGCAATTCCACAACCAACGGATCAGATCAAAGCTCTGTAGTCCTGCCACATCCAGTCGTGAATGGTGGTGGACAATTAAACAACTAACGGAAGGAGGAGGCTCTGTAAACATCCCCATCCTCAATGATGGCGGAGTCCAGCACGTGAGTGCAAAAACAAGGCTGAAGCGTTTGCAACCATCTTCAGCCAGAAGTGGCAAGTGGATGATCCATGTCGGCCTCCTCCCGATATCCCCACCATCACAGAAGCCAGTCTTCAGCCAATTTGATTCACTCCACGTGATATCAAGAAACAAGATTGGGAGTGTTAAGAACCTAGTCCCTCTCTACAACTCCTCCCCTCGCCTCCAGTGCTTCAATATCCTTTCTGTAGTGTGGGTCTCTCAAGTCAACAATGGATTTACTACATCTTTGTCTGATCTTACAGGCCGTCTCTCTCTCTCTCTCTCCCTGCCCAGATCGCCAAGGCGGAGAAGCTGAAGCCACTTGAGGGGGAGCTGCGACGATTGGAGGATCTGTCAGAGTCGATCGTCAATGACTTTGCCGACATGAAGCAGCGAGAGGAAGAGATGAGGGACACCAATGGTAGGAGCACCCAGCACAGGCTTCAGTCTGCAACACCCGCCCCTTCTCCACTTACTGCTCTCGGTCTCGGGGACCCTGTCTCGTTCCTCGGTCAGCGTCACTCACCCCTCCGAGTCAGAAGTTTGTGGGTTTTAGCTCCCTCCACCTCCCGGGACATAAGCCCCTCTCCCCTTCTCTCCCCCATAGCACGAGCCTCAGCTTCATACAGTTATCCAGTCGTCCTGTGAAAGATGCAGTGGGCTCTGCTTCAGGCACTTTGTGGCAAAGCATCCCTTGCCCCAACTGCCCTCCACTCGCCCTCGGAGTAAAGAGGGGTGGTCTCGGGCTTGGGTACCAGGGGTCAGGGGTTAAAAGGACGGCAGGACTGATCCCCAGTGTCAAAGGGACTTAGTTTTTTAAAAAACGTACATTTATATAGCCCCTTCCACGACCTCGGGACGTCCCAGATCACTTTATAGCCAGTAATGTACTATTTTGAAGTGTAGTCACTGTTGCAATTTAGGAAACGGGCAGCCAATTTGCGCACAGCAAGATCCCACAAACAGCGTTGTGATAATGACCAGATAATCTGTGTTTTAGTGGTGTTGGTTGAGGGATAAATATTGGCCAGAACACCCAGGGGAGAATTCTGCTCTTCCCCCATTAGTGGCCGTGGGATCTTTTACGTCCACCTGAGAGGGGCAGGCAGGGACTCAGTTTAACGTCTCATCCAAAAGACGGCACCTCCGACAGTGCGGCACTCCCTCAGTACTGCACTGGGAGTGTCGGCCTGGATTAGGTGCTCGAGTCTCTGGAGTGGGGCTCGAACCCACGACCTTCTGACAAGGGGGCCTTGTCGAGGCAGATAAGATTCTGAATATTTTCATTCCAAGTTTGACTGCAGGATAAGGGAACGTGTGTACAAACTGGGGCGAGTGTGGGCAGGATGGAACACCCGGAGGGGAGGCTCTCAGTCGGGTAGCGGAGGGAAAACACAGAGTCCTTTCATGGGCCGTTAGATGGGGTGCTCCATGGGCTGGAGGCCTCCACTCATCTAAACCAGGGAGTTGGAGTCAGAGGGCTGGGACCTTTCTACACCAGAGGGCAGAGTTGTGGAATAAGTTTTTGGGGAAGGACGGTATAAACGGGGTCCAGAGACAGAAGGGATCATTTGAAGCCCCTGGGATTAAAGGGACAGTGGCTGCATGGTTACAAAATTGGCTAAAGGACAGAAAGCAGAGAGTCGTGGTGAACGGTTGTTTTTCAGACTGGAGGGAAATATACAGTGGTGTTCCCCAGGGGTCAGTATTAGGACCACTGCTCTTTTTGATATATATTAATGACTTGCACTTGGGTATTCAGGGTATTTCAAACTTTGCAGATGACACGAAACTCGGAAATGTAGTAAACAATGTGGAGGATAGTAACAGACTTCAGGAGGACATAGACTGGTGGAATGGGCAGACACATGGCAGATGAAATTTAACACAGAGAAGTGGGAAGTGATACATTTTGGCAGGAAGAATGAGGAGAGGCAATATAAACTAAATGGTACAATTTTAAAGGGAATGCAGGAACAGAGAGACCTGGGGAGTGCACAGACACAAATCCTTGAAGGTGGCAAATTGAGAAGGCTGTTAAAAAAAAAAGCATCCAGGATCCTGGGCTTTATTAATAGAGGCATCGAGTACGAAAGCAAGGAAGTTATACTAAACCTTTATAAAACACTGGTTAGGCCTCAGCTGGAGTATTGTGTCCAATTCTGGGCACCACACTTTAGGAAGGATGTCAAGGCCTTGGAGAGGGTGCAGAGGAGATTTACTAGAATGGTACCAGGGATGAGGGATTTCAGTGATGTAGAGAAACTGGGATTGTTCTCTTTGGAGCAGAGAAGGTTACGGGGAGATTTAATGGAGGTGTTCAAAATTATGAAGGGTTTTAATAGATTAAATAAAGAGAAACTATTTCCAGTGGCAGAAGGGTCGGTAACCAGAGGACACAGATTTAAGGGAATTGGCAAAAGAACCAGATGGCGATGAGGGTTTTATTTTACGCAGCGAGTTATGATCTGGAATGCGCTGCCTGAAAGGGCGGTGGAAGCAGATTTAATAATAACTTTCAAAAGGGAATTGGATAAACACTGAAAGGAAACATTTACAGGGCTATGGGGAAAGGGCAGGGCAGTGGGACTAATGGGACAGCTCTTTCAAAGAGCCAGCACAGGCACGATGGGCCGAGAGGCCTCCTGTGCTGTAAGATTCTAGGTGGTGGGATTGACCTGTTAGGAAGGGACAGGGTGTCAGTTGTGGACAGAGTGACGCTCCCATGAAAGGCCTGCCATGTCCCTGCTCTCACCTGAGCTGTTTAGCGAGAGTGGATCCAGGATGGGGGTTCGGGGGAGGGAGTGACCCCAGGCATCGACCAAAGGCCAGACTCGGAGCAGCAGTGACCCAGGAGCAGGGAAACGGTGCCCGGGGCAGCAAGGTGAAAGGAAGAGGGAGGGCTGCCTTCAGTGAAGTGATCTTAGTGCAGATTGAATCCACTCCTCCAACCTGTTTGATGGGCCCCTCTCTCTCTCTCCCTCCCTCCCTCCGTGCAGAGTCCACCAGTGCTCGTGTCCTGTATTTCAGCATCTTCTCCATGTGCTGCCTCGTCGGCCTGGCCACCTGGCAGGTTTTCTACCTGCGACGCTTCTTCAAAGCCAAGAAGCTCATTGAGTAACGACGATGTGTGTGTGTGTGTAAAACGTTGGCCCGTGTGTGTGTCTGTGCCTGGAGAGTGTTCAGTGGGTGGGGTTAATTTACAATAATGTCTCTTTATATTAAATGGGGTGCTTTGAACATTTAAACTGTAGGTTGTGTTTTAATTCGTAGCATTGCAGTCAGTAATTGGCCCCCGGTCGGTGTTTCAGACCAGTCTGAGGGAGTCCTGGAAACAATCAGTATCCTCAGACATGCCCTGGATCAGGAGGTGGGACCAATAGTGTTCGCTGCCCTGAGCTTTCGATGATTGATTGATTGTTTTCGGAAGGTACTGGGATTAATTCCACCCGGCCCCGTTGCTCCCCAGGAGAGAGAGAGAGAGACAAACGTCCGAACTTCTTTGGGAAAAATCTGACGTTTGTAGAAGTTCCTCTCCAACTCATTTGCCGGTGTGATGCTGCACAGTGTCGAGTGGATTCCTGGAGGAATGCTGCAGGGAGGGAGAGTGCACTGGGGGCTGCATTTCCTTCACTGTGTTGGACTTCACCTGATGGTCATCAGGCAGAGCTGGTGACAGCCGCTCCACCCTGACCCCGCTGCACCTTGAACCTCATAGGATCTTACAGCACAGGAGGAGGCCGTTCAGCCCATCGTGCCTGTGCTGGCTCCTTCAAACAGCTCTCCAATTAGTCCCACTCCCCCCTGCTCTTTCCCCGCGGTCCTGCAGATTTCTCCCCTTCAAATATTTATCCTGTTCCCTTTTGAAAGTTATTACAAATTTCCCCGGGGGCCGCTGGGCTGCTGCTCGCCGGTGGAATTTCCATCAGGGGCCGGGGCCCACCGTGACTAATGGCCGCTGACCCAGGAAACTGGGTAATGACCAGGGTGCGGCCAGGGGGCGATGGGCAGAATTCCCGCCCTCACCCTGTTGCAACGTCCGGAAAGTCCAGGCATTGTGTCCACCGGTGACATCTCTCTCCCCTGTGCTATTAACCTGGTATTCTGATTTTGGACGCCTTATAACCGCCAGGGAAAGCACAGTGCCTCCTCCTCAGCGTGGGCAACGCAGGTCTAACTGGTGCCCAGGCCTGGCACCAGTGACCTGATAGAAGCTGTTCGACCTCACGGCCCAGGAAAGGTCGGGAGAGAAAGGCAAACGGATCAAATTTTCTTCCCTTTCGACAAGAAACGGCGTCTCTGATAAATTATTTTGGAAAAACAAAACGGTTTATTGTTTCAAGGCACAATCTCTGTTCCTTGCGAGTCCAGGCCTGGTTTATTCCTGTCGAACCTTTACAGCCTCCGCTGCTCTTAAATTAAAGTGGCTGCTTTTTGAATTAACAGTTAATTCAAATTGAAATCATTTCTTAATTCCCACCACCGGCTAATTGAGCAGAAGTCAACTGTGAACTAACAGGAGGTGAGTGAGGACCCTGGGGATGAAAGAACTTTAAGGGGAATGTGAGACACAAAGAAACTCATTTTAATAATGTGTATTTTCAAAAAAAAGATACTGAATTTATACAGAGTCCAAAATGAAACACTTCTCGTTGTAATCCAGTGCAAGTTCACATTCTGTATTTCCCATCTTTTCACACCACGATCAGTCTGAAAGCTGGATCATTAATAAACACTTTCCCTGCACTGGCCCGAGGCAAAATTCAGGAATAAGAAACGAGATTCCCGAAGGCCGGGCTTGAGCACTTTGCGGAGGGTGAGAGAGAGAGAGAGAGTCACCAGAGCCGCGCTCGTCAAATCGCTCTCCGCTTTGACGGACAAGTTCTCAGTCCCAACATCACTCACAATATCGACAAGACGCCACTCGTCCATCTGATGTGACCCCCTGATAATCCCAGTCCCAACTGCTCCATGTCCGTGTGTTTCCCAAACTCGCCCAGCGTGAAGCTGGAACAGGACTGACCGTTCCTCCCCGGGAGGGGGGCAGGAGCTATTTTAAGATCGGCCTCCAGCTGCCTGCATTCCAGAGTATTGGGAATAGCGAAAAAAATAACTAGTTTGTTTGGTGGGCTGTGCGTGTTTGAATCTCCAAACTGAGATACTGATAACCAGGTGCAGGTTGGATCCAAAATTGGCTCAGTGGCCGGAAGAAAGGGGTAATGATCAAGGGATGTTTTTTTGACTGGAAGGCTGTTTCCAGTGGGGTTCCGCAGAGGTCAGTACTCGGTCCCTTGCTTTTTGTGATGTGTATTAATGATTTGGACTTAAATGTAGGGGGCTTGATCAAGAAGTTTGCAGATGATACAAAATTGGCCGCATGGTTGATAGTGAGGAGGAAAGCTGTAGAGTGCAGGAAGATATCAATGGACTGGTCAGGTGGGCAGAAAAATGGTAAATGGAATTTAATCCGGAGAAGAGTGAGGTAATGCATTTGGGGCCGGCAACAAGGCAAGGGAGCACACAATAAATGGGAGGATACTGAAAGATGTAGAAGAAGTGAGGGACCTTGGAATGCATGTCCACAGATCCCTGAAGGTAGCAGGAAAGGTAGATAAGGTGGTTAACAAGGCAAATGGAATTATTTCCTTCATTAGACACGGCATAGAATATAAGAGCAGGGAGGTTAGGCTGGAACTGTATAAAACAATGGTTAGGCCACAACTTGAGTACTGCGTACAGCTCTGGTCACCACATTACAGGAAGGGTGTAATTGCATTCGAGAGGGTGCAGGGGAGATTTACGAGGATGTTGCCAGGACTGGATAATTTTAGCTATGAGGAAAGATTGGATCGGCTGGGATTGTTCTCTTTGAAACAGAAGAGGCTGAGCATTGATTTAATTGAGGTGTACAAATTTATGTGTGGCCGAGATAGGCTGGATAGGAAGGACCGATTTCCCTTCGCAGAGAGGTCAATAAACAAGGGGCAGGGCATAGATTTAAAGTGATTGGTAGAAGGATTATTGAGGAGCTGAGGAAAACATTTTTCACCCAGAGGCTGGTAGGTGTCTGGAACTCACTGCCTGAAAGGGTGGTAGAGGCAGAAACCCTCAACTCATTTAAAAGGTACCTGGATATGCACCTGAAGTGCCGTGACCGACAAGGCTATGGACCAAGTGCTGGAAAGTGGGATTAGGCTGGGTGACTCATTTTCGGCTGGCGCGGACACAATGGACTGAATGGCCTCCTTCTGTGCTGTAAATTTTCTATGATTCTATGATTCTAATTAACACTAAGCAGGGTAGTTCAGGGATCATGAGAACACTACTGAAGAAAAGTAACTGCTGGGAACCAAGCAATGTGTCCTTGTAAACCACAGATTAGGGAAGTTCCAGCTCCAGTGACAGAGATGGATCACAACAGGGTATAAAAGTGAGGGGCTACTGAAGTAAGGGGCAGTTGGGACTGGAGACACCGGAGATCAAGCTCAGGGAGTCCGTGGTTCCATCCAGAGGGCTGATCTCGTCTACACGGGGGATTTGCATGTTTAGTCTGGTATGGGAGAGGAAAGAGAATTTGCTCATATATTTCTTCATGAGGTATTAAAGTTGCTGACTCTCAGACTTGTTAATTAATAAGACAATGCATTATTTAGAACCTTCCATCCCTAAGTCTCTCTGCTGCTCTACTTTTAAACTTTCACCATTTAGTTTACATTTCATCTCATTTTTCTTCCTCTCAAAATGCATCTCGTCACATTTCTCTGCATTAAACTTCACCTGGTCCATTTACTAACCTGTGGACGTCACAGTGAAGTCACTGACTCCTCTTCACAGTTGCCCCGGTGCCAATTTTGGAGTCATCGAGAGATTTTCACCTTGTGTCCCACATACCCAAGCTCAGATCATTCTCTATATTGTGGTTAGTAATGGTCCCAACACTGACCCTGGGGGACACCACTGTTTACATCCCTCCAGTCTGGAGAACATCCATTAACCACTACTCTCTGTTTTCTGCCCTTCACACAACTTCCTATACACACTGCCTCATTCCTTTCAATACGGTAAGTACTAATTTTATCAACAAGCCTCCTGTCCGGCATCTTACCAAAAACCCTTTCACAATCAATGTACACAACATCCACTACATTCACTTTATCAGTAGACTTGAGTTATCTCAAATGATTCATTTTTGCCTTTGATAATTAATATGTTTTTCTAACAAATGTTGAAATGTTTGCTCCACCTCATCTGGTTTGATCTGTTTCAAGACGCAACAGAAAGGTCGAGTTGTCTCCTGGAGTTTAAGATAAATTAGGTTTTAAATATTATGTTTCAGACGATGAGGGACATCTGGGCTTAGACCCGCCCATTCTGTGCCTCAACTCCCGCCCCTCACACACTCCGACTTGTTGGAGGACCAACTCACCCTCTCACCCTTCCTGTCGATTTCCGCTCCTCCGATTGGTCCGGAACTCTCCTTAATCACCAGGACGGGATTAGAGGTGAAATTGACATCCTGAGGTGCAGTTGGAAAATAAACATTAATTGAACCCGTCAGTTGCAACAATTAATAAAACGAAATTAATAAATGTTACCGTAAAAAATATTTCCTGATTTCACCAAACTGGTGGAACGTCTGCGCTGTGTGTTTGTGCCGGTTTAAATGGCACGAAGAGCTGGGGTTTCAGTTTATTTTATTATCTTTGGTCCAAACGCGCTCTCCCTGCTTCCAATGTTTGTCCTGTGCTGTACATTACTGTCTAAATATTACAGATAAGCAGAGCACTTGAGCTGTCACAGCTGTGACTTTGACTTTTCTCCCTCTCCTCTCGATCTCCCCGGCAACTGCCACTAACCACAATCTTCTCTCACACTTCTCCATCAGGAAGTTCCGAGCCTCGGTTTTCAAATGAAATAACGCCCATCTCTCCAATCACCGACAGCCCAGAGAGAGTTTCATAATTTCAGCTCCCACTTTGCCCAAATCCTCCTTAAAGTACCATGAAAATAATTGTCCTTAAGTCACTAATAATATAATTAAGAACTTTTATTGTCTGGGGTTTTATTTCAGATTCCACGGCTTTTAAAGATCTGCTGATGTTTAACGAATCGCCTCTTGGTTGGAGGTTTCTGTGTGGGAAAGATCAGGAAGTGATAATTGAGAGACCGAGGATGAAGCTGTTTGATGGGAGCACTGGGGACACAGACCGTGCGCGGCTCCAGTGGAGCAATCGGTCAGCGCGCGTTATTTCTACAATAATTATACACTCGAGAAATGCTGGGGTTGTGAGTTTCAGCGCCATCTAAAGTAGTTGAACCTTCGAAACATTTTGACTGGAGTTCAAGGTACAACCGGTTCCATAACACATCGACTTCTTCATGTCCCCATGTGGGCACTGAGGCTCCTCTGGCCTCCCGTCTTGCAATAGCAGGCGAGAGTTTATTTGTTTATAGGAGGGAGAGGGGGCGATTGGCGAGAGCTGAAATGGTAAAGCGGCCGGCACGACATCTTTAAATCTAAAGAACCAAACACACAATTCTTCTTTCCGTGAAGCAGAGATTCATCGGTTTGAAGTGTCGTGTTGGGAAAATTCGGGAGGCAAATCTGCTGCCTGGTGTCACGGTGTAACGGGTGAAATTATTCAGCTTTCAATTGTTGATCGGCTGAAATGTCGAGAGGCCTTTCCCAGCTCCCGTGTGGAACAAGTTCAGCTTTTGAGCCATTGGGTAAAGTGTTTTTTTTAATTGCTGCTAACGAATGACAAGAAATTTTGTACAAACAAGAAGAATTGTAAAATCACAAGTTCGCTGTCCATGTTTCTTACATCATGTTCAACAGAAACAAGGATTCTCCTCAACACGTTGCTGAAAATTGTAAACAGGAATTCTCCCCTTCTTCTCCATCGACAGGGATAATTCAGAGTCCCACCATGAATCTGTATGATGGAAACCAGTCCAACAGCGAGCCTGGATAGCTCAGTCGGTAGAGCATCAGACTTTTAAAACAAGTGGTGATCTGAGGGTCCAGGGTTCAAGTCCCTGTTCAGGCTAAAAGTTTTAAAACAGCTGGCAAGTTCTGCTTTTCCAGTGGACCAACATCAGCGAAAGGAGCAAGAGTTGGCCATTCAGTCCCTCGAGCCTGCTCCGCCATTTGACAGCGTCATCGCTGATCTTCGGCCTCAACTCCACTTTCCCGACCTATCCCCATATCCCTTGAGTTCCTTTGTGTCCAAAATTCGATCTCCCTCAGTTTTGAATCTATTCAATGGCTCAGCATCCACAGCCCTCTGGGGTGGAGAATTCCAATGGTTCACAACCCTCTCAGTGAAGAAATTATTCCTCATCTCTGTACCAAATGGCCGGCCCCTTATCTTGAGATTATAACCATTAGTTCTGGACTCTCCAGCTCGGGGAAACAGCATCCCAGCATCTACCCTGTCAGGCCCTCTAACAATTTTACATGTTTCAATGAGAACACCTCATTATTGTAAACTCCAGAGAATATAGGCCCATTCTGCTCAATCTCTCCTCACAGGACAACCTTCTTATCCCCGGAATCAATCTAGTGAACCTTTGTTGCACCCACTCTAAGGCAAGTGTATCGTTCCGCAGGTAAGGAGATCAAAATTGTACACAGTACTCCAGATGTGGTCTCACCAAAGCCCTATATAATTACAGCAAGACTTCCTTTTCCTTGTACTCCAACCACCTCGCAATAAAGGCCAACATACCATTTGCTTTCCTAATTGCTTGCTGCATCTGCATGTTAACTTTCTGTGATCCGTGTACAAGGACACACAAATCCCTCTGAATACCAACATTTCATACTCTCTCACCTTTTAAAAGTTATTCTGCTTTTCTATTCTTCCTACCAAAGTTAATAACCTCACATTTCTCCACTTTATACTTCATTTACCAACTTCTAGCCCACTCACTTAACCTGTCTGTATCACTTTTCATCCTCTTTGCATCCTCCTCACAGCTTACTTTCCCACCTCGTTTTGTATCGTCAGCAAACTTGGACACATTACACTCGGTTCCCTCATCTAAGTCATTAATATAGATTGTAAATATTTGAGGCCCAAACACTGATCTTCACGGCACCCCACTAGTTACAACCTGCCAACCCCAAAATGAACTGTTTATTACGAGTTTCTGTTTTCTCTCCGTCAACCAATCCCCAATCCAGGCTAATATATTACCCACAATCCCATGAGCCCTAATCTTGTTCAACAAACTTTTGTGTGGCACCTTATCGAATGCCTTTGGAAAATCCAAATATTCTATATCCACTGGTTCTCCCTTATCTACCCTGCTGTCAACACCCTCAAAACCTCAAATAGATTTGTCAAACACGATTTCCCTTTCATAAAACCATGTTGCATGTGCCTAATCATATTATGATTTTCTAAGTGCCCTGTTACCACGTCCCTAGTAATAGATTCTCGCAATTTCCCTACTACTATTGTCAGGCTAAAGGTTCTGTAGTTCCCTGTTTTCTCTCTCCCTCTTTCTTGAATAGCAGGGTTACATTTGGTCCGGAACTCTCCTTAATAGCCAGGCGGGATTAATGGTGAGACTGGCGGTCCCGAGGTGCATTTGGAAAATAAACATTAATTGAACCCTTCAGTTGCAACATTTAATAAAACGAAATTAATAAAAGTCACTGAAAATTTTTTTTCTGGAGTTCACCAAATTCGGGGTGGAGGGGGGGGGGGCTTCTATGCTGTGTGTTTGTGCCGGTTTTAATGGCTCGAAGCGCTGGGGTTTCAGTTTATTTTATTATCCTTGGTCCAAACGCGCTCTCCCTGCTTCCAATGTCTTTGCTTTTCGGCCGGACAGTAATATCATCAATGGAGGCTGCATCACCCAGCATGCAGCGCGGTTCAGATTGTGCCCTATCTGAATCAGTGGAGCCCAGTGCGCAGGCGCAGTAGTGACTCATTATCGGTCAGTGTGTCCTGAGCATGCGCGGCCAGTCGAGGCTGCGGGAGGAGCGCGTTCGGTGCAGGTCAGAGGATCGGAGCAAGAGGCTCAATAAACCCCGGGGCCCGGGTCCGGGCTCAGGCCCAGGCTCAGGCTTTACAAACCCCGAGTGCGGCCCCAGACCCGAATATAAAACAGTGAACATTATCCCCCCCTCACTACCCGCCGGGAAATGAAGGGGAAATGGGGATCGGTCAGGGAGCGTCTGTAAATGAAGGAGAAATGGTGATCGGTCAGGGAGCGTCTGTAAATGAAGGAGAAATGGTGATCGGTCAGGGAGCGTCTGTAAATGAAGGAGAAATGGTGATCAGTCAGGGAGCGTCTGTAAATGAAGGAGAAATGGTGATCGGTCAGGGAGCGTCTGTAAATGAAGGAGAAATGGTGATCGGTCAGGGAGCGTTTGTAAATGAAGGGGAAATGTTGATCGGTCAGGGAGCGTCTGTCATTAAAGGAGAAATGGTGATCCGTCAGGGAGCATCTGTAATTGAAGGAGAAATGGAGATCGGTCAGGGAGTGTCTGTAAATGAAGGAGAAATGGTGATCGGTCAGGGAGCGTCTGTAAATGAAGGAGAAATGGTGATCAGTCAGGGAGCATCTGTAATTAAAGGAGAAATGGTGATCGGTCAGGGAGCATCTGTAATTGAAGGAGAAATGGAGATCGGTCAGGGAGTGTGGAAATGAAGGAGAAATGGTGATTGGTCAGGGAGCGTCTGTAAATGAAGGAGAAATGGTGATCGGTCAGGGAGCATTTGTAAATGAAGGAGAAATGGTGATCTGTCAGGGAGCGTCTGCAATTGAAGGAGAAATAGTGATCAGTCAGGGAGCATCTGTAAATGAAGGAGGAATGGTGATCAGTCAGAGAGCATCTGTAATTGAAGGAGAAATGGCGATCGGTCAGGGAGCGTCTGTAATTGAAGGAGAAATGGAGATCGGTCAGGGAGTGTCTGTAATTGAAGAACTGGTGATCGGTCAGGGAGCGTCTGTAAATGACGGAGAAATGTGATTGGTCAGGGAGCATCTGTAAATGAAGGAGAAATGGTGATCTGTCAGGGAGCGTCTGCAATTGAAGGAGAAATGGTGATCAGTCAGGGAGCATCTGTAAATGAAGGAGAAATGGTGAACAGTCAGGGAGCATCTGTAATTGAAGGAGAAATGGAGATCGGTCAGGGAGTGTCTGTAATTGAAGAACTGGTGATCGGTCAGGGAGCGTCTGTAAATGACGGAGAAATGTGATTGGTCAGGGAGCATCTGTAAATGAAGGAGATATGTGATTGGTCAGGGAGCGTCTACAAATGAAGCAGAAATAATGATCAGTCAGGGAACGTCTTTAAATGAAGGAGAAACGGTAATCGGTCAGGGAATGTCTGTAAATTAAGGAGAAATGGTGATCAGTCAGGAAACTTCTGTAAATGAAGGAGAAATGATGATCGGTCAGTGATCGTCTGTAAATGAAGGAGAAATGGTGATCTCTATATCTTTATTCATCCGAGCTCGAGCTTTGGATGCTGTTCCTTTCCTCCTCGTGGGAATCTGTCTACTCTGTACCCAAACCAACTCCTCCTTGAAGGCCTCCCACTGTTCAATTACTCTTCTGCCTGACAATTTTTGATTCCAATCCACACAGAAAAGATCCCTTTTTAACTCACTGGAATTAGCCCTCCTCCAGTTAAGAATTTTCACATTTGACTGTCCCCTGTCCTTTTCCATAAATATTCTAAACCGAATGAGATTATGATCACTGCTGCCCCACTGAAACATGCTCCACCTGCCCCACTTCATTCTCCACACCGAGCCCACTGCTGTACTCACACTCACTCTCTCACACTCACTCCCTCACGTTCACTCTTTCATACTCACTCACATTCACACACATTCACTCTCACATTCACTATCTCACACTCTCTCACACTCACTCACATTCACTCTCTCACTCACATTCACTCTCACATTCACTCACACACTCACTCACACTCACTCTCTCACATTCACACTCTCACATTCACACTCTCACTCTCACTCTCACTCTCACATTCACTCACACTCTCTCTCTCACACTCACATTCACTCTCTCACATTCACTCTCTCACATTCACTCTCTCACACTTTCTCTCTCACTCACTCTCTCACCCTTTCACTCATGGTTTCGGGCCACTGAAAGATGATGCGATGAGTTTGGATTTCAGCACAGGGAGGAGGGAGAGTGTGTGGGACGGGGATTTACAGCTTTGAGGCACAAGAGAGGAAAGAAGGTTTTGTAGAAACTAGAATTGTCTATTCTGAATTTCTACCCTGTACTTACAGTGATGACTTTTATAAACTCCTTTATAGGGTATTAGAAGGGGAGGATTTGCAGAGGGAAACTCAAACCAAACAGCATGCCAAGATCTGACAGAGTCACTCGATTCATCAGGACCTGAATATCATCGGCCTTTGAATGTGGAAGGAGAAATGTTTGTCTGTTCTATCTGTGGGAGAAGATTTCAAACATCAGTGTGAGTGGGAAAGCACCGAGACACACACACCCGAGTGAGAGTGTTCCAGTGCACTGACTGTGGAAAGAGCTTTAACCAGTTACACAGCCTGAAAAAACATCACACCATTCACAGCGGGGAGAAACCGTCCACGTGTTCTGTGTGTGGACGAGGCTTCAACTGATTGTCCAACCTGGAGAGACACAAGGACACCCGGACCATGGAGAAACCGTGGAAATGTGGAGACTGTGGGAAGGGATTCAATTACCCGTCCAGGCTGGAAATTCATCGACGCCGTCACACTGGGGAGAGGCCGTTCTCCTGCTCCGTGTGCAAGAAGAGATTCACTCGATCATGCCACCTGCTGAAACACCAGCGAGTTCACACTGGGGAGAGGCCGTTCACCTGCTCCGTGTGTAAGAAGAGATTCACTCATTCATCCACCCTGCTGAAACATCAACTTGTTCACTCCGATGAGAGACCTTTTAAATGTTCTGACTGTGAGAGGAGGTTTAAAAGCAAAAGGAATCTGCTGACACACCAACGCACTCACACTGGGGAGAGGCCGCTCACCTGCTCCGTGTGAGGGAAGGGATTCACTATTTCATCCAAACTGCTGACACACCAACTTGTTCACACTGGGGAGAGACCTTTTTAATGTTCTGACTGCACGAAGAGCTCTAAATGCAGATACAAATTGTGAAGACATCGACACACTCCCGTCAGGGAGAGGCCGTTCACCTGCTCCCTGTGTAAGAAGAGATTTACTCGGTCATCCCACCTGCTGAGACACCAGCGAGTTCACTCTGATAAGAGACCTCTGAAATGTTCTGACTGTGAGAAGGGCTTTAAAACAAATGATCTGAAACATCAACACACTGACACTGGGGAGAGACTGTTCACCTGCTCCGTGTGTGGGAAAGGATTCACTAATTCATCCCACCTTCTGAGACATCAACGTGTTCACACTATTGAGTGACCTTTTAATGCAGTAACTTTGAGAAGAGCTTTAAAAGCAGAAATGAACTGCTGACACATCAACTCACGCACATTGTGGAGAGACTGTTCACCTGCTCCGTGTGTGGGAAGGGATTCACTCAGTCTTCACATGTGCTGAGACACCAGCGAGTTCACAAGTGACTGCAGGGGTTGGATTCTGCAGTTAATCATATCCAGGACTGAACTACGGTGTTTAGAGTCAGGAAGAACAACGTGTAAGGATGAACCCATCAACAGATAGAATTTAGTATAATTATAATCAATAGTAGAAGTAGAACAAAATGTACTGTGAATCTATGTATCTGTAAATGTAAACTGTACTGTGTATTAATATAGTATGAACCATGTAACGTGTATTCAATAAGAAAGTGCTGGTGGGCCGAGAAGGATGCATGATGGTTATTATAGTCAAGTTTGCAGTTAAAACTCAAAGGATACTGACAACAGTAAAGTGGGAATTAACAGACCTAAGGGAGGAATGTGCTGTAATAGCATAATGTCTAAAAGACAAGTAGATAAAGGGACTGAAGGTTCATTAAATCAAGGAGTCACTCAGGCTCAGGCCTCTCTATCTCGAGCCTCCACAAGCCAGTGAGCAGAAGTCTGTTTATACAAACGGTTCTGTGAAGGCTCACAATGTAAACTCTAAATAAGGTTCTGTTAAGTCTGTAACAAGAAGGCACGGATGGTACCAGGAGTTATGCTTGGAATGTAACTTCTGAAGGTTGAAAGACATGAATAATGGTCAGGCTGAGAGATGTGGATGTGAGAGTGAACTGCTCATAAACTGTAAAAGGGAATAAGAAGAGACCTCAAAAGCTGAGGAAGGCGCACAAGATTCTGGCAAGGAAGAAGAGAACTTTTCAGTCAACAGAGAGGGAGAGAGACCGCACCGTAGTCACTTGGAGGGATAGAGAGAGAGAGAGAGAGAGACCGCACTGTAGTCACTTGGAGGGATAGAGAGAGAGAGAGAGAGAGACCGCACTGTAGTCACTTGGAGGGATAGAGAGAGAGAGAGAGAGACCGCACTGTAGTCACTTGGAGGGATAGAGAGAGAGAGAGAGAGAGACCGCACCGTAGTCACTTGGAGGGACAGAGAGAGAGAGAGAGAGAGACCGCACCGTAGTCACTTGGAGGGATAGAGAGAGAGAGAGAGAGACCGCACCGTAATCACTTGGAGGGACAGAGAGAGAGAGAGAGAGACCGCACCGTAGTCACTTGGAGGGATAGAGAGAGAGAGAGACCGCACCGTAGTCACTTGGAGGGATAGAGAGAGAGAGAGAGAGAGACCGCACCGTAGTCACTTGGAGGGACAGAGAGAGAGAGAGAGAGAGACCGCACCGTAGTCACTTGGAGGGATAGAGAGAGAGAGAGAGACCGCACCATAGTCACTTGGAGGGACAGAGAGAGAGAGAGAGAGAGAGACCGCACTGTAGTCACTCGGAGGGAGAGAGAGAGAGAGAGAGACCGCACCGTCGTCACTTGGAGGGATAGAGAGAGAGAGACCGCACTGTAGTCACTTGGAGGGATAGAGAGAGAGAGAGAGAGAGACCGCACCGTAGTCACTTGGAGGGACAGAGAGAGAGAGAGAGAGAGACCGCACCGTAGTCACTTGGAGGGATAGAGAGAGAGAGAGAGAGAGACCGCACCGTAGTCACTTGGAGGGACAGAGAGAGAGAGAGAGAGAGACCGCACCGTAGTCACTTGGAGGGACAGAGAGAGACCGCACTGTAGTCACTTGGAGGGATAGAGAGAGAGAGAGAGAGAGAGACCTCACCATAGTCACTTGGAAGGATAGAGAGAGAGAGAGACCGCACCGTAGTCACTTGGAGGGATAGAGAGAGAGAGAGAGACCGCACTTTAGTCACTTGGAGGGATAGAGAGAGAGAGAGAGAGAGAGACCGCACCGTAGTCACTTGGAGGGATAGAGAGAGAGAGAGAGAGAGACCGCACCGTAGTTACTTGGAGGGATAGAGAGAGAGAGAGAGAGAGACCGCACCGTAGTTACTTGGAGGGGTAGAGAGAGAGAGAGAGAGAGACCGCACCGTAGTCACTTGGAGGGATAGAGAGAGAGAGAGAGAGAGAGACCGCACCGTCGTCACTTGGAGGGATAGAGAGAGAGAGAGAGAGACCGCACTGTAGTCACTTGGAGGGATAGAGAGAGAGAGAGAGAGAGAGACCGCACCGTAGTCACTTGGAGGGATAGAGAGAGAGAGAGAGAGACCACACCGTAGTCACTTGGATGGATAGAGAGAGAGAGAGAGAGAGACCGCACCGTAGTCACTTGGAGGGATAGAGAGAGAGAGAGAGACCGCACCGTAGTCACTTGGAGGGATAGAGAGAGAGAGAGAGAGACCGCACCGTAGTCACTTGGATGGATAGAGAGAGAGAGAGAGAGAGAGACCGCACCGTAGTCACTTGGAGGGATAGAGAGAGAGAGAGAGAGACCACACCGTAGTCACTTGGATGGATAGAGAGAGAGAGAGAGAGACCGCACCGTAGTCACTTGGAGGGATAGAGAGAGAGAGAGAGAGACCGCACCGTAATCACTTGGAGGGACAGAGAGAGAGAGAGAGAGACCGCACCGTAGTCACTTGGAGGGATAGAGAGAGAGAGAGACCGCACCGTAGTCACTTGGAGGGATAGAGAGAGAGAGAGAGAGAGACCGCACCGTAGTCACTTGGAGGGACAGAGAGAGAGAGAGAGAGACCGCACCGTAGTCACTTGGAGGGATAGAGAGAGAGAGAGAGACCGCACCATAGTCACTTGGAGGGACAGAGAGAGAGAGAGAGAGAGAGACCGCACTGTAGTCACTCGGAGGGAGAGAGAGAGAGAGAGAGACCGCACCGTCGTCACTTGGAGGGATAGAGAGAGAGAGACCGCACTGTAGTCACTTGGAGGGATAGAGAGAGAGAGAGACCGCACCGTAGTCACTTGGAGGGACAGAGAGAGAGAGAGAGAGAGACCGCACCGTAGTCACTTGGAGGGATAGAGAGAGAGAGAGAGAGAGACCGCACCGTAGTCACTTGGAGGGACAGAGAGAGAGAGAGAGAGAGACCGCACCGTAGTCACTTGGAGGGACAGAGAGAGACCGCACTGTAGTCACTTGGAGGGATAGAGAGAGAGAGAGAGAGAGAGACCTCACCATAGTCACTTGGAGGGATAGAGAGAGAGAGAGACCGCACCGCAGTCACTTGGAGGGATAGAGAGAGAGAGAGAGACCGCACTTTAGTCACTTGGAGGGATAGAGAGAGAGAGAGAGAGAGAGACCGCACCGTAGTCACTTGGAGGGATAGAGAGAGAGAGAGAGAGAGACCGCACCGTAGTTACTTGGAGGGATAGAGAGAGAGAGAGAGAGAGACCGCACCGTAGTTACTTGGAGGGGTAGAGAGAGAGAGAGACCGCACCGTAGTCACTTGGAGGGATAGAGAGAGAGAGAGAGAGAGAGACCGCACCGTCGTCACTTGGAGGGATAGAGAGAGAGAGAGAGAGACCGCACTGTAGTCACTTGGAGGGATAGAGAGAGAGAGAGAGAGAGACCGCACCGTAGTCACTTGGAGGGATAGAGAGAGAGAGAGAGAGACCACACCGTAGTCACTTGGATGGATAGAGAGAGAGAGAGAGAGAGACCGCACCGTAGTCACTTGGAGGGATAGAGAGAGAGAGAGAGACCGCACCGTAGTCACTTGGAGGGATAGAGAGAGAGAGAGAGAGAGACCGCACCCTAGTCACTTGGATGGATAGAGAGAGAGAGAGAGAGAGAGACCGCACCGTAGTCACTTGGAGGGATAGAGAGAGAGAGAGAGAGACCGCACCGTAGTCACTTGGAGGGATAGAGAGAGAGAGAGAGAGACCGCACCGTAATCACTTGGAGGGACAGAGAGAGAGAGAGAGAGACCGCACCGTAGTCACTTGGAGGGATAGAGAGAGAGAGAGACCGCACCGTAGTCACTTGGAGGGATAGAGAGAGAGAGAGAGAGAGACCGCACCGTAGTCACTTGGAGGGACAGAGAGAGAGAGAGAGAGAGACCGCACCGTAGTCACTTGGAGGGATAGAGAGAGAGAGAGAGACCGCACCATAGTCACTTGGAGGGACAGAGAGAGAGAGAGAGAGAGAGACCGCACTGTAGTCACTCGGAGGGAGAGAGAGAGAGAGAGAGAGAGACCGCACCGTCGTCACTTGGAGGGATAGAGAGAGAGAGACCGCACTGTAGTCACTTGGAGGGATAGAGAGAGAGAGAGAGAGACCGCACCGTAGTCACTTGGAGGGACAGAGAGAGAGAGAGAGAGAGACCGCACCGTAGTCACTTGGAGGGATAGAGAGAGAGAGAGAGAGAGACCGCACCGTAGTCACTTGGAGGGACAGAGAGAGAGAGAGAGAGAGACCGCACCGTAGTCACTTGGAGGGACAGAGAGAGACCGCACTGTAGTCACTTGGAGGGATAGAGAGAGAGAGAGAGAGAGAGACCTCACCATAGTCACTTGGAGGGATAGAGAGAGAGAGAGAGACCGCACTTTAGTCACTTGGAGGGATAGAGAGAGAGAGAGAGAGAGAGACCGCACCGTAGTCACTTGGAGGGATAGAGAGAGAGAGAGAGAGAGACCGCACCGTAGTTACTTGGAGGGATAGAGAGAGAGAGAGAGAGAGACCGCACCGTAGTTACTTGGAGGGGTAGAGAGAGAGAGAGAGAGAGACCGCACCGTAGTCACTTGGAGGGATAGAGAGAGAGAGAGAGAGAGAGACCGCACCGTCGTCACTTGGAGGGATAGAGAGAGAGAGAGAGAGACCGCACTGTAGTCACTTGGAGGGATAGAGAGAGAGAGAGAGAGAGAGACCGCACCGTAGTCACTTGGAGGGATAGAGAGAGAGAGAGAGAGACCACACCGTAGTCACTTGGATGGATAGAGAGAGAGAGAGAGAGAGACCGCACCGTAGTCACTTGGAGGGATAGAGAGAGAGAGAGAGACCGCACCGTAGTCACTTGGAGGGATAGAGAGAGAGAGAGAGAGACCGCACCGTAGTCACTTGGATGGATAGAGAGAGAGAGAGAGAGAGAGACCGCACCGTAGTCACTTGGAGGGATAGAGAGAGAGAGAGAGAGACCACACCGTAGTCACTTGGATGGATAGAGAGAGAGAGAGAGAGACCGCACCGTAGTCACTTGGAGGGATAGAGAGAGAGAGAGAGAGACCGCACCGTAATCACTTGGAGGGACAGAGAGAGAGAGAGAGAGACCGCACCGTAGTCACTTGGAGGGATAGAGAGAGAGAGAGACCGCACCGTAGTCACTTGGAGGGATAGAGAGAGAGAGAGAGAGAGACCGCACCGTAGTCACTTGGAGGGACAGAGAGAGAGAGAGAGAGAGAGACCGCACCGTAGTCACTTGGAGGGATAGAGAGAGAGAGAGAGACCGCACCATAGTCACTTGGAGGGACAGAGAGAGAGAGAGAGAGAGACCGCACTGTAGTCACTCGGAGGGAGAGAGAGAGAGAGAGAGAGAGACCGCACCGTCGTCACTTGGAGGGATAGAGAGAGAGAGACCGCACTGTAGTCACTTGGAGGGATAGAGAGAGAGAGAGACCGCACCGTAGTCACTTGGAGGGACAGAGAGAGAGAGAGAGAGAGACCGCACCGTAGTCACTTGGAGGGATAGAGAGAGAGAGAGAGAGAGACCGCACCGTAGTCACTTGGAGGGACAGAGAGAGAGAGAGAGAGAGACCGCACCGTAGTCACTTGGAGGGACAGAGAGAGACCGCACTGTAGTCACTTGGAGGGATAGAGAGAGAGAGAGAGAGAGACCTCACCATAGTCACTTGGAGGGATAGAGAGAGAGAGAGACCGCACCGCAGTCACTTGGAGGGATAGAGAGAGAGAGAGAGACCGCACTTTAGTCACTTGGAGGGATAGAGAGAGAGAGAGAGAGAGAGACCGCACCGTAGTCACTTGGAGGGATAGAGAGAGAGAGAGAGAGAGACCGCACCGTAGTTACTTGGAGGGATAGAGAGAGAGAGAGAGAGAGAGACCGCACCGTAGTTACTTGGAGGGGTAGAGAGAGAGAGAGAGACCGCACCGTAGTCACTTGGAGGGATAGAGAGAGAGAGAGAGAGAGAGACCGCACCGTCGTCACTTGGAGGGATAGAGAGAGAGAGAGAGAGACCGCACTGTAGTCACTTGGAGGGATAGAGAGAGAGAGAGAGAGAGACCGCACCGTAGTCACTTGGAGGGATAGAGAGAGAGAGAGAGAGACCACACCGTAGTCACTTGGATGGATAGAGAGAGAGAGAGAGAGAGACCGCACCGTAGTCACTTGGAGGGATAGAGAGAGAGAGAGAGACCGCACCGTAGTCACTTGGAGGGATAGAGAGAGAGAGAGAGAGAGAGACCGCACCGTAGTCACTTGGATGGATAGAGAGAGAGAGAGAGAGAGAGACCGCACCGTAGTCACTTGGAGGGATAGAGAGAGAGAGAGAGAGAGACCGCACCGTAGTCACTTGGATGGATAGAGAGAGAGAGAGAGAGAGAGACCGCACCGTAGTCACTTGGAGGGACACTCCTGAGGTTTCAAGGAACACTCACTATTTCTCTTTGTTAAGTATCACCTTTTTGCACTAATTGTGATGTGATTAATAAATCGGTTTTGCCTTTAACCGTAATACCAGTACCAGTGGTGATCTTGTTGTTGTCAGGAACCAGTCCTTAGATTGGATCAGATTATAATCCTGAAAATAGTGGTTTAAATCCTACAATTGGCGACCACGAAGGGACTATTTCTGACAACAGCTAAAACCTGGTGGGGGATAGTTACATAATATAAATTGATTATTTCTCCAGTAAAATGCAGAGTGGGGGATGGTTACATAATATAAATTGATTATTTCTCCAGTAAAATGCAGTGAGTGGGGGATAGTTACACAATATAAATTGATTATTTCTCCATTAAAATGCAGTGAGTGGAGGATAGTTACATAATATAAATTGATTATTTCTCCAGTAAAATGCAGTGAGTGGGGGATAGTTACATAATATAAATTGATTATTTCTCCATTAAAATGCAGTGAGTGGAGGATAGTTACATAATATAAATTGATTATTTCTCCAGTAAAATGCAGTGAGTGGGGGATAGTTACATAATATAAATTGATTATTTCTCCATTAAAATGCAGTGAGTGGAGGATAGTTACATAATATAAATTGATTATTTCTCCAGTAAAATGCAGTGAGCGGAGTGCACACCCACCACGGGTGGCCTCATAAAATGAGGACAATCAGTTCTTCTTTCCTTGGTTGGAGTTTTCTGTAATGTGGTGATTTCGTTCAGTGGTGGAGCGCATGTTTTGCATGTGTTGAGGTCCTGGGTTCAACTCCTAGTATCTTCCTAATTAATTTCCCACCAGAATTATCCACGGAAAGTTGAATGACGCTTTTTGAGCTCAGCGAGTTCCAACTTCTGAGGCTCCACAAGCATTAAATTGTCCGGAGCGGGACTTCATCTCACGGTCCCCTCAACAGCTCAACTCAAAGCAGCCGCCGACTGAGGGGAATGTGTGACGGTGCAATATCGAGCGAGCAGTCCCAGCTCTTGTTCCTGTTTGACGCTCTGTCATTCTTCCATCTCACTTTATGATTCAGAGGTTGGATTTCAGCCTTGTCACTGACCATTAGCGATTGGGTTTTTTTATTTCCACAGACTTTTTTTTTGCAAAGTTCAAAGTAAAGAGGAGCAGAAACCCCGTGAACTGAAGCAGAGGTTGAACATTGTGAACACGCGGCACCGCTGGGCATCTCGATGTCCTGGAGAGACGGAGCAAAAAGCTCACGGCTTCACTTCTAAAGTGTCTGCTTGTTTATTTCTCAGGTACCTTTTGATCCGTGGGAATGTCGCTCAGTGGAAGAGCGCATGCTTTGCATGTATGAGGTCCCGGGTTCAATCCCCGGCATCTCCAAACAAGTTACATTTCCAGTTTTGGATTCAACTGTGAGAATATCATCTGAGACTCGCCTCACATTTCCACACAAGGAGAGACAAGAGTTTCTTCACCTCGCGAAAAACCGAACGCTCCGCACAGAATATCATTCAATGGGAGAGCGCCCACGATGGTTGAATGGCTCCCATCTCATGGTTGAACAGCTTGCCCAGTGATCGATTATTTCCAGTTTCACAGATTGGGGGGAAGCAGCGGACCGGCGTCCGACCACAAAGAGGGAAGAATAGTCTGGATGTTGGGAGCTTCTTCTTTTCCCAGAGAGTACTGAGCATCTGGAATGTATTCCCGGCTGGTGCGGTGGGCGCTGACTCTCCGCCTTTTTTCTGTTTTTTTTCTGGTGTGTAACCGCTCCCAGGAGATTCCATGTTCCCGGTGGGTGGGGCTGGTGGTGTGTGTCGGAAGTGTCCAGTCACGATGCTCCAGGCATGTGGGGCAGGATTGATGAACCAGCTGGTCATTTCCTGCCCGTCATGTCCGTCTGTAACCCCAGATCGTCAAGGTGTTTTTAGTGAAGTGATCTTTAAACACAAAACCCTCACCTGGGGCAAGTGCTGCGTCCGTCTATAGTGAAATGAGATTCAATGCTGTCTGGGCCTCACCTTGTCCTCCTCCTTTTACATTATTATATTGTCCGCACACAGTGATATGTTTGGTTAAGATGAAAATACAAATTATCCGCTCTGGGCTCCTCCAGTCTCTCTGTGTTTCTCTCTCCTCCTAACCTGACTGTCAGATAATAGTAACTGGTGTCCTATCCATCCCGTTCTCAGCACCCAGACACGACTAGTTACTGAATAAATTCAACACTCACAGACAGTCCAGTGTCAGACAGTTACAGACGGTTTCTCTCCACCTTTCCGAACAGGACTGGCGAATGATGAATGCCCCGTCAGACCGGCTGATATAGAGTAAAAGGGACAGTGACCGTCTCACCAATAGCACCGGAGGTCTGTTCACAGACACAGAATCAGTCTTTCCCTTTCTATCAGTGTGTCTATATTACGCTCAGTAACAGTATCCCGCCTCCTTGTACAGCACTAGGGAGAGAGAAAGACAGACAGACAGAGAGAGACACACAGACAAACAGACACAGTATCAGTCTCACACTTCCCATCAGTGTGTCCGTTTCACACTCAGTAACAATATTCCACCTTCATGTACAGCGCCAGAGAGAGATAAAAACAGACAGGCACAGTATCAGAATTACACTTCCTATCAGTGTCTCTGTATCACTCTCAGTAACAGTCTCCCACCTTCAGAAGCTGTACAAAAGAGAGAGAGAAACTGACCTGTAATGTCCCGTTTTCACAGAGTAACAAATTGGAAAATATTCCATCCCAATTTCTATTCCAAGGTGGAGTGACAGAAAGTGCAGTCTCATCTCTCACTGATATTATTTCAGAGACAGACACATTATTAATCCCACTCTCAGGGACAGTGTCACACATTTAACCCTCTCTTGCCTGTTGTCCCCTCTGCAATCTTGCAGCTCAGGGCCGCTCTGTATTTCTCTCAGTGACCGAGAGTTTCACTCCGATTGAAATAAACTGGGACTGTTGCTGCCTGATATTAATCCTACACGGTCCCAGCAAATACACCGACTCCCACTTTCCTCCCCCGTTTCTCCAGGATTGGTTTGAGGAATCCTCCCTCCAGTTTCGGAGTCAAACGTTACTTTATCAGTAAGGGAGCCAAGAATGAACAGAACCCATTGGCTCATTCCACAGCCGCTCACTTTATCTCTGAAAGACGATTTCCCATCAAAAGAGCCCGAGAGAAACAGCAGGGATGGAAACCTCGAGTTTAATAGTTGGAGATTGTAAAGTCAGTCTGGATTCCAGCGTTAGGCACTGGTGGAATCCCATCTGTTTCCCATTCTGGTGCCTGTTCCTGCACTGCCTGTGGAGCCCATTCCCTCTGACCTTTCCCCCAGACCCACTTCCTTTGCTCAGACAGGCGGGAATGGAGAGATCACGGCCCCCGGGGGAAGGGAGCAAAGAGCAGCCTCGTTACAGCAGCTCATCGCTCCGGGACCGTGTCTGCAGATGGGCTCAGAGATCGGCATTGAGTCCGGGGGAAGGGCAGGGGGAGTCCGGGGGCTGTTTGTAAGAGGCGGAGTGGATCAGGAACTGGTCCCGGAACATGGAGTGAGAGGGGGGGAAGGGAGAGGTCATTCTCGGGCTGTGTGTGGACAGGGTGTGTCCAGGGGAAGGGAGAGAGAATGGGAAGAACCTGCTATTAAAACCATTGCTGCTTTCACTCCCCAAACCAGGAGTGAATGGTCCTGGTTTAGTTCCAGTCTCACCCTGTTTATTGTTATTGGACAGTGAAGAGTGGAAACAGAGCCGGACAGTAAGGATGTGGGGAGTTATACAAAGAGCATCTATTGCAGGCAGCAGGTGAGAAGTGTGAAGGACACAATTTAAACAGCGGCTGTTTATTTTCGGTTGAACGGTTAGTCCCATGGGAGAGGGGATTAGAAACCTGACCTGGACAAAGGTCCCTGCCCCATCGGGTAGTCCCATTCATGGATCAGTGCAGGGGTTGGGTTGTGTCTGGATGTCACTAAATTGTTGTAAAACAGCCCAACACACCTGGTGTGCAGAAGCTGAGTGCTGCAGTGGAGTCAGACACTGACACTGTTTGTATCACTGGTTTTCATTTGTGGATATTCAAAATGATCATTAGAGATATTAAACTGATCACTTTTCCATTTTCAACCTCACCGTTTCTTGAGTTACAAGAGATCATTTTCTTTCCACAGGCGAATCCTTGAATGATCCAGAATGAATGTGATCTTTCCTCCACCCGAGGCACAAGGAAGAGTGCAGCCAGCTCCTTCTCACACACAGGAGGTACATTATCACCCACAGAGCACAGAGACACAGACAGGTCATCAGTTCCACAGTCTCAGACAGCAGAAGTAGTCAGTCCCACACTGATCCCAAGTTCCAGAGACACACTTTCAATCCAACATTCAAACAGAGCGGGTGAGGCAGACACTGTTCCATTTGCCCCGAACTCTGTCCCGCTGACAGGTCGATACAAAAATCCCAGTCCAAAATCACACTCTCAGATTGAAAGGCACTGTGTCAATCTCACAATAGGGCAACATAGCTACGAATTAAATACCAGAGAGAAATCACACATGGTATCCGATTGAAAGGGACAGAATGAATCCCAATAATGTACCCGAGATTCCAATTGAATACTAGCCCAGAACTCTCACACACATGACTTTAATACATGCAATATCCATTCGAAAAGTGAACCATTTGCTACAAATTGCATACAAATCCAAACCTCACGCACAGTATCGATTGAGAAATACTGAAAGATAGTAAACCTGAGAAACAAATTAGATACCTGTTCAGAATGCACTCGCAGAATGAAATTTAAAGATAGAGTATCAATTCTATTAGTGCAGACTGAGATACACATTATATACCAGTCCAAAAATCTCATACAATATTAGACTGAAAGATACAGTATCAATTCCATTTCTACAGACTGATCTACACATTACAAACCAATTCAAAAATGTTCCCTTATCCGTTTGAAAGATTCATTATCATCCACAATCGTACTCACAGAGATGCAGATTTAATAGTGGTCCAAAAAGCACACAAATTATCTGATTAAAACCTCCAACATTAAATCCTAAAGTTCGTCCATATTTACAAATTAAATAAGGAGTAAAACTCTTCAAACATTAAGATATTAAAGCTGAAGTATTGAACGCAATAATGTAATCTGAGAGAATAATTACGTACAGATACAGAATGAAACTCACATTCAGATACAGTACCAGAGACACACAGACACAGAATGAATCCAACACTCACAGATACAGAAGGAATCCCGAACTCACATACGGTACTAGAGACTGACAGGCACAGAGTTAATCCCACACTCTCATCAAGTACCAGGGACTGATAGGTACAGTATGAATCCCACACTAACATGCAGTATGAGTAACTGCATATTTAGGATGAATTCAACTCCCACATACAGTACTGGGGACTGTATATAAAGAATGAGTCCCACACTCACATGGAGAAACAGAGACTGACAGATACTGAAAGAATCCCACACTAACACACAGTATGAGAGACTGCATATAAAGAATGAATCACAAACTCTCACACACACTGCTAACAAGATACAGAATCAATCCCAAGTTCACACACAGCATGTGAGTGACAGATACAGAATGAATCCCACACTCACACACTGTACCAGAGACTGACAGATACAGAATGAATCCCTCACTCACACACAGTACCAGAGACTGACAGATACAGAATGAATCCCTCACTCACACACAGTATCAGAGACTGACAGATACAGAATGAATCCCACACTCACACACAGTACCAGAGACTGACAGATACAGAATGAATCCCTCACTCACACACAGTACCAGAGACTGACAGATACAGAATGAATCCCACTAAACTATCAGAAAATCAGCACAGACCAGGCATCAGGGCCTTTACCCAGTAAACTATCAGGGAATCAGCACAGACCGGGGATCAGGGCCTTTACCCAGTAAACTATCAGAGAGTCAGCACAGACCAGGGATCAGGTCCTTTACCCAGTAAACTATCAGGGAATCAGCACAGACCAGGGATCAGGGCCTTTACCCAGTAAACTATCAGAGAGTCAGCACAGACCAGGGATCAGGGCCTTTACCCAGTAAACTATCAGAGAATCAGCACAGACCAGGGATCAGGGCCTTTACCCAGTAAACTATCAGAGAATCAGCACAGACCAGGGATCAGGGCCTTTCCCCAGTAAACTATCAGGGAATCAGCACAGACCGGGGATCAGGTCCTTTCCCCAGTAAACTATCAGAGAATCAGCACAGACCAGGGATCAGGTCCTTTCCCCAGTAAACTATCAGAGAGTCAGCACAGACCAGGGATCAGGGCCTTTCACCTGTCGGAGAGAACATTGTATCACAGATCGCTTGTGATAAACCTACACATTCTGATTTACAGCCGTGCATAACAGATGTTTGTAGCTGCGATGGCCGAGTGGTTAAGGCATTGGACTCGAAATCCCCTGGGGATTTCCTGCGTACGTTCGAATCCTCCTCGCAGCGCGACTTCTTAAGATTATGTTTGCTGCTCAAATAACGATGAACTGGAGTTGACGAACTGCATTCCCTCTCTCAGAGAGACTCTCCAATGCGGCTTATGCTTTTAATTCAGAGCCCAATGGTCTCTTGCAAAATTGCAAGACACGTGAAGGAATCTCTCCCAAGCTCCATCTTAAATTCTGCCCGTTCGCAGAACTTGACATTGATCCTATTTCTTCCTGTACTTTGATCCCACCTTGTCTCTGTCTCTTGACTCTCTGTGTTTTTCCCTCATGGACTTCTCAGGCTTCGTTGAACGGCCACGGATGATCGAACCTGGAACACCGGCAGTGAAGGGTAAAGATGGAAAGACTGAGACGGGGGGAGAAGCAAAGGTGCAACCCAGCTGATGAATTCGTAACTAATGTCCACACATTTATGTCTCTTCACCTTCACAGTGAAAAATCAGCAATTTGAGTCCAGTCCACTTATGGTAGAGTGGATAATATGTGGATGTTGAGACAGACACCAATCGAACCGTTGCCGTGGTGATGAAAGCTCCGAATCCTAAACACTGGACCACAAGGAAACGCTGAAAATTCTTTGCTGTGAACAAGCAGACCAACGCGGCCTTTCCCACTCGCCCCTTTGTAATTCAGGTCATTTTCGTGTCAGACAAGCTGCTCGCACAAAATGGCATTTTCTGTTCCAACTACTATCGGGACAGAAGGTGATGTTCAGGCAATGACAGCACCAAGTGCAAGTAGGCATGGACATGGAATGGAAAGTGAGGGAAAATACTCCCACAAGCTGCTGATGGACATGTTTCCATTTCCAAAATTCACACACCGAATCAATGCAGCTCCTGGGAAAACTCCAAGGCAACACAGGTCTATTGGGCATCGTTTGAAGCAACTGGCAGTTTAAAGTGTCATCTCCTGCTGCTCCTGTGGGGAGTGAGGGAGAGACACTGTCGGTATCTGCCTACAGTTTGATTTTGTACAGAACTGTACAGAGAAGGAGCAAATATAGCGGGGCTGTGAGATATTCTATATTATTCATATTTGACCAGAGGAATATCCGCAGTCAGAAGCTGAAAAGAAGGGAGATAAGAGGCCTGAGAATAAACACAGAGCTGAATGAATCACGGAAGAGTGAAAGAAAAATAAATGTCATCAGTTCCATAGTGTCTGGTGCTCAATCCTGGGAGCTCCCCGATGGACTGGTGGTTAAAATTCAGTGCTCCCATCACCGCGTGGTTCCATTCCCAGTCAGAGAATTAAATTTAACAAGAGTTATGAACTGAATAAATAATTACATGAAGCTAATTAAACCCTGTTCAAAGTTGAATGACTGTTTTAATCACCATTAATCAACCGATAACTTTCTATTTCAGACTGAAGGAGATGCTGACGTGGTTACCGAGAGACAGTCAAAACTTTAATAAGATTTTTGTGCTTTGCATGTGATGAAATTTAATCATTTTATAGACTGCATCTTAAATTTAACATTAACAGGCAATTGTCGCCGTTTATCACAGGAACGCCCGAACCGGTTCTCCGATGAAGATGAAAGTAACGCAACGGGGAACATCTGATCCAACACGAAAGGCATCGGGCTATGATAAAAATCCCCACCGTTTTGCTTTTCCAAAATAAAGGGTGTGACATTTATTCTCTGCTCAGTTAATATGATCGCCCAGTGGCGAGAGGGTGGATTTGGAATTCCTGAGCGACCGCACTGCGCATTTTCCAGATCTGCTTGGAGCACCAATCCCTTCAATTCATCACTTACAGGGACAATTCGATTCTCAGTTTCTTTTCCCTGAGTTTGGCGAGATCTTAAAAATTGAAAGCGACCAATATCAGAGCGAACCTCGTCACCGACATGCTCACAGATACAAAGCGGCCACACTCTGCTTCAGTGAGATGAAAGCCCAGAGCGGTTTCAAGGTCGAATGCAATTGTAAGCAAAGCTCGTTCAATGAAAGTGCAGGTCATTGAGGTGCCTTTAAAGCCCTGATTGTTTGAACTGAACTTCTTCCGAGACTGCTTGAGATTCAGGTGGAGCGATTTGGGGATTTATTTTTCCTCTTTGCAAAAGTTTGAACCGCACGTCAAGATCAAAAGTCTAGGGCTAAATTAGGGCTTCTCCAGGGTATGACCCTCGAATCGAGAATTATCCCCCGACCTCAACGAGCCCAGAAACAAGAACGTGTCACTGACACATTCTATGAGAGGGCTGTCTGTATAATGAAAAGGCATTTTTGAAGAGACTTCCTGATCAGTTCCGTGTTGGATCCTGAACAAAACACAAACACCGCATTGTGCGTTTTTCCTTCTAAAATGCACTAAACACCATGAATTACACAAAAGCACCGCTGGGAGTTGAATCCAGGATCTCTAGTTTACTGGACAAGCACTTTAACCAACTAAGCCACGGAGCCAAATTATGGTAATAATTCCCACCTCTCATTAATATCTATCAGCTACACGTCACATTCTGTTGTGGGTTCAGACTGTTTCAGTGAAAGTAAAATAATGGTATTGGAGAAAACAATTAGATTAAAGATAGACAAATCCCCAGGACCTGATGGTGACCATCCCAGGGGACGAAGGGGAATCGGTGAGGAAATTGTACATGCTTTAGTCATGATCTTTCAAAACTCTCTTGATTCAGGAATTGTTCCATGGATTGAAACATTTCAAATGTCATTCCATTATATAGGAAGGGTAGGAGAGATAAAGCAGGAAATTATAGACCGATTAGTCTGACGTCTGCTGTGGGGAAGTTACCAGAATCTTTATTAGGGAAAGAATGACTGAGCACTTGGATAAACATGAATTGATCAGAGAGAGCCAGCATGGATTTGTAAAGGGTAAGTCAAGTCTAACGAAACTAGTTGAATGTTTTGAAGATGTAACTAATGTAAATAATGGAGTGTCTATGGGGGTTATGTGTATATTGACTTCCAGAGGCATTCGTTAAGGTTTAACATCAGAGACTGTGAACAGAAATGAGAGCACGTGGAATTCAAAGCAACCCATTGACATGGGGAGGGAGTTGATTTGGAGGTAGGAAACAGAGAGTAGGGTTAATGGGTATGTACTCAAATTGACAGGATTTGATTAGTGGTGTCCCCCAGGGATCTGTACCGGCAAATCATCTTTTTATTATATGTATAATTGAGGTAGATAAAGGAATAGAGAGCCGAATATCCAGGTTTGTCGAAGACACCAAGTTAAGAGGCACAGTGAGTAGTGGAGATGGGAGCATAAAGTTACAAAGGGAAATTGATAGATTCAGTGAGTTGGTAAAACTGTGTCAGATGGAGCTTACATAGAATTACATCGAATGTACATCACAGAAACAGGCAATTCGGCCCAACTAGACTATACCGGTGTTTATGCTGCAGACGAGCCTCCTCCAACCCCTCTTCATCTAACTCGATGAGCAAACCCGAATATTCCTTTCTCCTCCATGTGTTTATCCAGCTTCCCTGTAAATGCATCCATGCGATTCGCCTTAACTACTCCGTGTGGGAGCGAGCTGCACATTCTAACGACTCTCTGGATAAAAATGTTTCTCTTGAATGCCAGATTGGATTTATTGATGACTATTATATTCATGGCCCTAAGTTCTCACATCCCCACTCCCAAAAGTACAAACACCTTATCTACATCTGACCTATCAAACCCTTGCATAATCTTAAAGTCCTGTATCAGGTCACCCTCAGCCTTCTCTTTTCTATACAAAAGAGCCCCAGACTGTTCAAAGTTTCAATCTGGGGAAGTGTGAGGCCATCCACTTTGGCCCTAAGCAAGATAAATCAGAGTATTTTCGAAACGGTGAGAAGCCAGGAACTGTGGGTGAGCAGAGATCCTTCGGGAAATCAGGAAGAGTTGGCAAACAGGTGGAAAAAATAATTAAAATGGCTAATGGAATGTCGGCCTTAATCTCAAGGGAACTGGAATTCAAAAGGGTGGAAGTTATGTTAGAATTCTATAAACTCTGCTAAGGCCACATTTAGAGTACGGCATTCAGTCCTGGGCACCAGACCTCAGGAAGGATATATTGGCCTTGCAGGAGGTGCAGCGCAGTTTCACCAGAATGATACCGGGGCTGAAATGGTTACATTATGAGGGCAAGTTGCGTGAACAAGGTTTGTATTTCCTCGTGTGTAGAGGATTAAGTGGTGATGTAATTCAGGTGTTGAAGGTGATTCAATGATCCAATGGTGGGTGTGTGAGTTGGTGCTGAATCGGTCCCCTTCAGTGAAGAGAGGGTCAGCGGGCGCCTGACAGACACGGCTCGGAACGGGACTCGCTTCTCTCCGGCGGCAGCGGCTGGTTTAGAGAGATCTCTCTGTCTGCTGCTGTTACTCCGCCTCCCGCACTCTGGGAGAACCGTCGAGCTCGGTCCTCATTTTTCTCTTATGGATCCGGCTCCATCCGTTTACTGTTGACGGGAGTGCGTCTGATACCAAGTCAGTCAGAAGCGGATGCAAATCACAACATAGGCACAGGCCCAAGGACTGGGGACTGGTTTGATATTGGGTCCTTTTTAAGGGACCGGCTGTAGAATGTTTGTATAATAATAATGATCAGAATTAACTTTGATACAATGAAGGTTTCTTCAGTTATTTCCCATTTCCACCCTCACCAGTTTTATACAGTAACAGGTAACAATGTTTGAGGGATGTGATGTCCAGTGTTGGTGGAATCAGTGTAATTTAACTTGATACATTGAAGAATCTCTTGTCTATCCCAGGCTCTTACCTTAGGTTTAGACCCTCACCTAGTTTAAAATTGGTCACTCACTGATATAAATAAACCAATAACAACCCCGAAACCTCAGCGGGGATATTTGTTCCGATACTTAATGACGGTCCCAATTTCCACTGAAATTCTCGATCAGCAAATCCCAGAGGCTGTTTCGGGTTTGACAAACTGTGAAACAGATTGTTTTAAAAGCCGGAAAGAGGGAAAAACTGGTGGTTGATATGAAGTGTTAGACATTATCTCTTTCTGTTTCAGATTTACAATTTCTCTTTGTGTGTTACTCAAAGGAGAGGCTCTAACGGAGCCCAGTGACTGGGTCACGAGCTGCACTGAGTCATTGGCCTGTGTTACAGACCGGCTCGTTGGACCTGCTCATTTTGTGAACTCGCTGGTGTCTCAGCACGTGTGATGACTGAGTGAATCCCTTCCCACACACGGAGCAGGTGAACAGTCTCTCAACCAATGGGCATGCGTTGATGTGTCAGCAGTTCATTTCTGCTTTTAAAGCTCTTCTCACAGTCACTGCATTAAAAGGTCACTCAATAGTGTGAACAAGTTAATGTTTCAGAAAGTGGGATGATCGAGTGAATCTCTTCCCACACACGGAGCAGGTGAACAGTCTCTCCCCAGTGTGAGTGCGTCGATGTCTCAGCAGTTCGTTTCTGATTTTAAATCTCTTCCCACAGTCAGAACATTTAAAGGTCTCTCAGTGTGAACTCGCTGGTGTTGCAGCAGGTTGGATGCCCAAGTGAATCCCTTCCCACACACTGAGCAGGTGAACGGCCTCTCCCCAGTGTGAGTGCGTTGGTGTGTCAGCAGATTAAATTTGCTTTTATACCTCTTCTCACAGTCAGAACATTTAAAAGGTCTCTCATCGGAGTGAACTCGCTGGTGTCTCAGCAGGTTGGATGAATGAGTGAATCTCTTCCCACACATGGAGCAGGAGAACGGCCTCTCCCCAGTGTGAACTCGCTGGTGTTTCAGCAGGGTGGATGACCGAGTGAATCTCTTCCCACACACGGTGCAGATGAACGGTCTCTCCCCAGTGTGAGTGCGTTGGTGTCTCAGCAGTTCAATTTTGCTTTTAAACCTCTTCTCACAGTCAGAACATTTAAAAGGCCTCTCCCCAGTGTGCACTCGCTGGTGTGTCAGAAGCTCAGATGACCAAGTGAATCCCTTCCCACACACAGAGCAGATGAACGGTCTCTCCCCAGTGTGAGTGCGTTGGTGTGACAGCAGATTACTTTTGCTTTTAAACCTCTTCTCACAGTCAGAACATTTAAAAGGTCTCTCATCGGAGTGAAGTCGCTGGTGTGTCAGCAGGGTGGATGACCGAGTGTATCCCTTCCCGCACACGGAGCAGGTGAACGGCCTCTCCCCAGTGTGAACTCGCTGGTGTGTCAGGAGGAGGGATGACTGAGTGAATCCCTTCCCACACACGGAGCAGGTGAACGGCCTCTCGCCAGTGTGAACTCGCTGGTGTTTCAGGAGGAGGGATGACTGAGTGAATCCCTTCCCACACACGGAGCAGGTGAACGGCCTCACCCCAGTGTGGGTACATTGGTGTGTCAGCAGGTTCCTTTTGCATTGAAACCTTTTCTCACAGTCAGAACATTTAAAAGGTCTCTCCCCAGTGTGAACTCGCTGGTGTGTCTGGAGGCTGGATGAAATAGTGAATCCCTTCCCACACACGGAGCAGGTGAACGGCCTCTCCCCAGTATGGGTACGTTGGTGTATCAGCAGATTAATTTTGCTTTTAAACCTCATCTCACAGTCAGAACATTTAAAAGGTCTCTCATCAGAGTGAACTCGCTGGTGTGTCAGGAGGCCGGATGACTGAGCGAATCCCTTCCCACACACGGAGCAGGTGAACGGCCCCTCCCCAGTGTGACTGTGTTGATGAATTTCCAGCCTGGACGGGTAATTGAATCCCTTCCCACAGTCCCCACATTTCCACGGTTTCTCCATGGTCCGGGTGTCCTTGTGTCTCTCCAGGTTGATGATCAGTTGAAGCCTCGTCAACACACAGAACACGTGTACGGTTTCTCCCCGCTGTGAACGGTGCGGTGTTTTTTCTGGCTGTGTAACTGGTTAAAGCTCTTTCCACAGTCAGTGCACTGGAACACTCTCACTCGGTGTGTGTGTCTCGGTGCTTTTCCACTCACACTGATGTCTAAAATCATCTCCCACAGACAGAACAGACAAACATTTCTCCTTCCACATTCAAAGGTCGATGATATTCAGGTCCTGATGAATCGAGTGACTCTGTCAGATCTTGACGTGATCTTTGGTTTGAGTTTCCCTCTGCAAATCCTCCCCTGCAAAATTAGTTTATAAAAGTTATCACTGTAATTACAGGATAGGAATTCAGATCAGATAACTTTACTTTCTATGGAACATTATTTCCTCTCTCATTCCTCAAAGCTGTAAATCCCCGTCCCACACACTCTCCCTCCTCCCTGTGCTGAAATCCAAACCCATCGCATCATCTTTCAGTGGCCCTAAACCATAAGTGAAAGGGTGTGAGAGAGTGAGTGTGAGAGAGTGAGTGTGAGAGAGTGTGAGTGTGTGAAAGAGTGTGAGAGAGTGTGAGTACAGCAGTGGGCTGGGTGTGGAGAATGAAGTGGGGCAGGTGGAGCATCTTTCAGTGGGGCAGCAGTGATCATAATCTCATTTGGTTTAGAACAGTTATGGAAAAGGACAGGGGACAGTCAAATGTGAAAATTCTTAACTGGAGGAGGGCTAATTCCAGTGAGTTAAAAAGGGATCTTGTCCGTGTGGATTGGAATCAAAAATTGTCAGGCAGAACAGTAATTGAACAGTGGGAGGTCTTCAAGGAGGAGTTGGTTTGGGTACAGAGTAGACAGATTCCCACGAGGAGGAAAGGAACGGCATCCAAAGCTCGAGCTCCCTGGATGACGAAAGATATAGAGATCACCATTTCTCCTTCATTTACAGACGCTCCCTGACCGATCCCCATTTCTCCTTCATTTACAGACGCTCCCTGACCGTTCACCATTCCTCCTTCATTTACAGACGCTCCCTGACCGATCACCATTTCTCCTTCATTTACAGACGCTCCCTGACCGATCCCCATTTCCCCTTCATTTCCCGGCGGGTGGTGAGGGGGGGGATAATGTTCACTGTTTTATATTCGGGTCTGGGGCCGCACTCGGGGTTTGTAAAGCCTGAGCCTGGGCCTGAGCCCGGACCCGGGCCCCGGGGTTTATTGAGCCTCTTGCTCCGATCCTCTGACCTGCACCGAACGCGCTCCTCCCGCAGCCTCGACTGGCCGCGCATGCTCAGGACACACTGCCCGATAATGAGTCACAACTGCGCCTGCGCACTGGGCTCTACTGATTCAGATAGGGCACAATCTGTACCGCGCTGCATGCTGGATGATGCAGCCGCCATTGATGATCTTAATATCAGGCCGAAAAACAAATGTAAGGAATCTTACAACACCAGGTTATAGTCCAACAAATTTATTTTAAAATCACAAGCTTTCGGAGATTATCTCCTTCGTCAGATGATTGAATCACAGACATTGGAAGCATATAATTCAAGTGTTTAATTTATAATATAAATAATTCAATCGTTCAATTCATTTCATAAATAATTGAATAGTTCAATTCATTAAATAATCAATTGTTTAATTTATTACATAAACAATTAGTGTTTATTTATTCTATAAATGATTCAAGTGTTTAATTTATCGTAGAAATAATTCAATAGTTTAATTCATTATATAAATTTTCCTTCGTTTAATTTATTATATAAAGAATTCAATATTTAGTTGAATTATTTATATAATAAATTAAACACTTGAATGATTTGTCTAATAAATTAAACACGAGACTTCATTATATAATAAAGTAAACAATTTATTATGTGTAATGAATTAAACCTTTGAATTATTTATATAATCAATTAAACAATTCATTATGAATATAATGAATTAAACAATTGATTATTTATATAATAAATAACATTTTGAAATTCTTCATGCAATAAATTAAATAATGGATTATTAATATGATTAAATAAACACTTGAATCTTTCTATAAGTTAAACCTTTGAATTAATTATATAATTTAAACACTTGACCTCTTTATATAATAATTTTAACACTTGGATTATTTATATAATAAACTAAACAATTGGTTATTTATATAATAAATTAAACAATTGATTTTTTTATATAATAAATGAAACACTTGAATTATTTATATAATGAATTAAACATGAATTATTTATATAATAAATTAAACAATTGAATTATTTAGAGAATCAAATAATCAGTTCAATCATTTATATAATAAATTAAACAATTGTTTTTTATATAATAAATTAGACATGCATTATTATATAATAAATTAAACACTTGTTTATTTGTATAATAATTTCATCAATTGAATTATTTGGATGCTTAATTTCTTATGAAAATAATTCAATAGTTTATTTTAACAACTGAAGTCGTTATGTAAGAAATTAAACAATTGATTATTTATATAATGAATTAAACTATTGAATTATTTATTTAATAAATAAAACCTTTTAATTATTTATATAATAAATTGAACTATTGAATTATTTAGATAATAAATTAAACAGTTGAATTATTTAAATAATAAATTAAACAATTGAACGATTTATGTAATAAATTATACACTTGAATGCTTCATTAATAAATTAAACACTTGTTTATTTGTATAATAAATTCACAAATTGAATTATTTATGCAATAAATTAAACGGAGCTATTTATATATTAAATTATACACTTGAATTATATAATTAAACTACTGAATTATTTATCAAATATATTAATCAATTTAATTATTCATATAATAAATTAAACAATTCAATAATTTACATAAAAAATTAAACACTTGAATTATTTATCATATATTAAACAATTGAATGATTTATATAATAAATTTAGCTATTGAATTTTTTATACAATAAATTAAACTCTTGGTTATTTATATAATAAATTAATCAATCGAATAATTTAAACTATTGAATTCTCTTTATAATAAATGAAACATTTGAAGTATTCATATAATAAATTAAACACTTGAAAACAATTTAATTATTGATATAATAAAATAAGCAATTCATTATTTATTTAATGAATGAAACTATTGAGTTATTTATATTACATTTTAAACTTTTCAATTATTTATATAATAAATGAAGCCAGCTTGGACAAAATGGAGGCAAGCGCAGAGTCCGTCTTGGACAAAATGGCGGCCGGCATGGCCACCATCGTGGAAAAAATGGCAGCAAGCACGGCCGCCATCTTGGAAAACATGGCGGCAGGCGCGGCCGCCATCTTGGGCAAAATGGCGGCAGGCGCAGCCACCAACTTGGGCAAAATGGCGGCCGGCGCAGCCACCAACTTGGACAAAATGGCGGCAAGCGCGGCCACAATCTTGGAAAAAATGGCCGCCGCCGCCATCTTGTCACATGGCGGCAAGAGGTCGACAGAGTGTCCCCAGTGATCCCGCAGTGACCCCAGAATGTCCCAGTGACCCCAGAGTGATGCCGGGATCCCAGCGTGCACCCAGTCAGCCCAGAGTGAGGCCAGGGTGCAGCCGGGGATCCCAGAGCGAGGCCAGAGCGGCGGCCTTTGCGTTTGGGCCACCACAACAACCACCACCACAACTGTACTGTACGTGTACAGCACACGGTGGGTAAAAGGGAACGATTTACTCCTGTCTGGTACTGTACGGCCCGTGTGTGTCTCAGTGTCAGCTCCTGTACATGTACAGTACACAGTGGGTAAAAGGGAACGATTCACTCCTGCCTGGTACTGTACGGCCCGTGTGTGTCTCAGTGTGAGCTCCTGTACGTGTACAGTACCCAGTGGGTAAAAGGGAACGATTCACTGAGAGATTGCAATGTTGAGTGTAACGGTTATTTGAGGGGTTCAGTCCCTAAACGGGCTGTGTTTTGACAGACACTTTTTACTGTAAGGAGTTGTGTTTAGTTTAGGGAGGTGGGTACAATCCGTGTCTGGGACTCACTGGCCCTGTGAAATGTTGAATTTTGCTCACAATATGGTGTGTTTGGATTAATGGGGGACAAGGTTTAACTGCACTGGGCTGGATTGTTTTATAAATCTCTCATTGACTGGGTCTTTCAGACCAGGATGGGAGCTGCTTCTCTCTCTCTCTCTCTCTCTCTGTAAACACCCTGAGGCAGTGAAACACTCTCTGACAAACTGTTCACAGGAACCAACCCATCAGACATGGGGAATAGACAAATACCTGGGACTGGAAATGAGCCTCCCACCAACAGAGCAGAGAGAAGAAGGAAATCATCACACCTTCAAGATCTGGATCGGTTTTGTCTTTGGAGCAGGTTCTGGTTAATTTTACTGCTTTAAAGTTATGTTATGGGACCAGTGAGACTGAGACACACACACACACACACACACACACACACACAAACACACACACAGACTGTACAGTCAGGAGACACGTGTCCCTTGTACAGACATTGGGTTTGAATTGAGCTGAGCTGTGCCACAAATGAATATGGGATTAAAATCTCAAATTCCAATCAGTTTGCTCCC
This sequence comes from Heptranchias perlo, assembly GCF_035084215.1. Lineage (NCBI taxonomy): Eukaryota > Metazoa > Chordata > Chondrichthyes > Hexanchiformes > Hexanchidae > Heptranchias > Heptranchias perlo. Next base: position 58,969 of record NW_027139745.1, on the reverse strand, counting down.
GAGCTTCCCCATGTGTCTGTGTGGTTCCATTACAATACAATTTCACATGGGGGCCCAAAATGGCTTCGGAATTAACACTATTTTTTTCTGAGTTGTCAGTGACCTTTTCAAAAATTAAACTTCAAACTAAGAAAACATTTGGAGGCTGTTTTCACATTTCGGCTCTCTGCGTGCTGCAGGACGCTCCCTGAAAGAGCTTTTAATTTCAATTAAGACCCCAGATATGTCACATTGTCAGCCTCTGAATAATAGTTTGATCCACTTTGTGTTATTTCTGAAAAGTTGCACTTGCAATGAACGAAGGGAGGAATTTGGGCTCGAACAGATGGTGATATTCTGTTGGACGGTCGGTACTGAGGGAGCGCTGCACTGTCAGACGGTCAAGTGTATGTCTCAGTGTCAGCTCCTGTACAATGTCCCAGTGATCGTCCAGTGTCCCCAGAATGTCCCAGTGACCCCCCCCCACAGTGTCCCCAGAATGTCCCAGTGATCCCCCAGTGTCCCCAGAATGTCCCAGTGATCCCCCAGTGATCCCAGAGTAACCCAGACATTACTCACGTGGCCCCCATCGGGTCCAGGCTGCGGTGAAGGTCTCAGTCAGTCAGTCCCCAGTGCAGAGAACGATTCTTGGCCCAGGATTCCTCCTCCTCCTTCTCACAAAATGTCTCTTTCTGGATCATCTCCTTGCAGCATTTCATCGAAAAGTTTCCTGAGGGGAGAGAGAGAGAGAGGGAATTGATTAAAATACAAAAGCAAGGGATTAAAAAGGCACAGCAAGAGCCCAGAATACCCCAACACCCTCTCCCTCTCCCAGTTACACCGACAATCCCTCAGCACCAACACTGAGACACAAATCCCGGTTACAAACCAGAGAATCGAAAGAGAGAGAAAAGTTGGGAGAGAGACAGAGAGAGAAATACACTCAGGACAGGCTGGAGGACCCCGGCAGACTGAGAGATTGTCCCCGCCCCTGGGGAGGGTTTGGGACGAGACACACGGCCATCCCCTACCCCCGGGGAGCTCCCTGCTTCAGCCTTTGAGATATTAGACTGAATCTCAATGTGTCTCCTTCAGGGACCTGTCCGTTCTCATGTTAATCCAGGGACAGCCCAGGGCAGGACTGGTTTGACCAGGAGACCTGTCTGCTGGAATGGGCCACATTTCAAGGACCTATTTTACTGATTTGAAACCCTCAGCCTGTCTCCCCCTCTTCCCTCCCCCCAAACCGAGTCCCCCCCACCCTCAGCCTGTATCTCCCTCTTCCCTCACCCCAAACCGAGTCCCCCCCACCCTCAGCCTGTCTCCCCCTCTTCCCTCACCCCAAACCGAGTCCCCCCCACCCTCAGCCTGTCTCCCCCCTCCCCCCGTGACCCAAACACCCCGGGGACCTCCGACACATCCCACCCTGCCCGGCGTCCACATTTAAAGAACTAAAGTTGGGCGGAATCTGCTCCGAATACACAAGGGCTGCAGAGCTGGAATGGCTGCTGTTTCTCAGACAGTGTTTGACCATTTCATTCTCTCTGTGTGTTTACTGTAAAGAGCTGTGGAGGGAGCAGGGACTCCATCTCATTCTCACCTCCCCGGGTCTGGATGGCAAACAGGTTCCGAGCTCAGGGCACAGCACCATTTCAAACACTCAAATCATCCAAAGGTTGAGAAACGAGATTTAACTGACAGGTTTCCAGCCTCTAATTGAAGTTTTAATATAGAAAACATTTTAATGAATAAAAATGCTGCAGAAAGGTGAATAGAGTGAGGGACAGAGAGAGAGAGAAAATGATCGGTTTAAATGAGATAGAAAGAGAGAGAGAGGGGGAGAGAGAGAGAGAGAGAGAAAGAGGGACAGAGAGAGAGAAAATGATCGGTTCGGTCAGACTCTCTCTGTTTAAATGAGATAGAAAAACAGAGAGAGAGAGGGACGGAGAGAGAGAGGGACGGAGAGAGAGAGGGACGGAGAGAGAGAGGGACGGAGAGAGAGAGGGACGGAGAGAGAGAGGGACGGAGAGAGAGAGGGACGGAGAGAGAGAGGGACGGAGAGAGAGAGGGACGGAGAGAGAGAGGGACGGAGAGAGAGAGGGACGGAGAGAGAGAGGGACGGAGAGAGAGAGGGACGGAGAGAGAGAGGGACGGAGAGAGAGAGGGACGGAGAGAGAGAGGGACGGAGAGAGAGAGGGACGGAGAGAGAGAGGGACGGAGAGAGAGAGGGACGGAGAGAGAGAGGGACGGAGAGAAGCCTCTCTGGGCTGTTTAATTGTTGTTACTTTAAACAGTGAGACTGAAATATTTCAGAGTACTTTTCAATCAAGAAAAATTCAGAGACAACAGAGAGAGAGACAAGGACAGAGAGAGAGGGGGAGAGGCAGAGAGAGAGCGAGAATGATGGAGAGAGAGATAGAGAAAAAGACAGAGAGAGGGGGTAAGAGGCAGAGAGAGAGAGAGAGAGAGAGAAAGAAAACAACAGAGGGTGGGGGAGAGACAGAGAGAGAGGCAGAGAGAGATAGAGAGAAAATGACGGAGAGGGGAGAGAGGCAGAGAAAGATAGAGGAACAGAGAGTGAGAGAAAAAGAGAGGCAGCGAAAGAGAGAAAAAGAGAGGCAGCGAAAGAGAGGGGAAGAGAGGGGGAAAGAGGCAGAGGGAGAGAGGGGGACAGAGTGACAGAGAAAAAGAGAGAGAGGGGCAGAGAGTCGGGGACAGGGGCGGAGAGAGTCGGGGACAGGGGCGGAGAGAGTCGGGGACAGGGGCGGAGAGAGTCGGGGACAGGGGCGGAGAGAGTCGGGGACAGGGGCGGAGAGAGTCGGGGACAGGGGCGGAGAGAGTCGGGGACAGGGGCGGAGAGAGTCGGGGACAGGGGCGGAGAGAGTCGGGGACAGGGGCGGAGACAGGGGCGGAGAGAGTCGGGGACAGGGGCGGAGAGAGTCGGGGACAGGGGCGGAGAGAGTCGGGGACAGGGGCGGAGAGAGTCGGGGACAGGGGCGGAGAGTCGGGGACAGGGGCGGAGAGAGTCGGGGACAGGGGCGGAGAGAGTCGGGGACAGGGGCGGAGAGAGTCGGGGACAGGGGCGGAGAGAGTCGGGGACAGGGGCGGAGAGAGTCGGGGACAGGGGCGGAGAGAGTCGGGGACAGGGGCGGAGAGAGTCGGGGACAGGGGCGGAGAGAGTCGGGGACAGGGGCGGAGAGAGTCGGGGACAGGGGCGGAGAGAGTCGGGGACAGGGGCGGAGAGAGTCGGGGACAGGGGCGGAGAGAGTCGGGGACAGGGGCGGAGAGAGTCGGGGACAGGGGCGGAGAGAGTCGGGGACAGGGGCGGAGAGAGTCGGGGACAGGGGCGGAGAGAGTCGGGGACAGGGGCGGAGAGAGTCGGGGACAGGGGCGGAGAGAGTCGGGGACAGGGGCGGAGAGAGTCGGGGACAGGGGCGGAGAGAGTCGGGGACAGGGGCGGAGAGAGTCGGGGACAGGGGCGGAGAGAGTCGGGGACAGGGGCGGAGAGAGTCGGGGACAGGGGCGGAGAGAGTCGGGGACAGGGGCGGAGAGAGTCGGGGACAGGGGCGGAGAGAGTCGGGGACAGGGGCGGAGAGAGTCGGGGACAGGGGCGGAGAGAGTCGGGGACAGGGGCGGAGAGAGTCGGGGACAGGGGCGGAGAGAGTCGGGGACAGGGGCGGAGAGAGTCGGGGACAGGGGCGGAGAGAGTCGGGGACAGGGGCGGAGAGAGTCGGGGACAGGGGCGGAGAGAGTCGGGGACAGGGGCGGAGAGAGTCGGGGACAGGGGCGGAGAGAGTCGGGGACAGGGGCGGAGAGAGTCGGGGACAGGGGCGGAGAGAGTCGGGGACAGGGGCGGAGAGAGTCGGGGACAGGGGCGGAGAGAGTCGGGGACAGGGGCGGAGAGAGTCGGGGACAGGGGCGGAGAGAGTCGGGGACAGGGGCGGAGAGAGTCGGGGACAGGGGCGGAGAGAGTCGGGGACAGGGGCGGAGAGAGTCGGGGACAGGGGCGGAGAGAGTCGGGGACAGGGGCGGAGAGAGTCGGGGACAGGGGCGGAGAGAGTCGGGGACAGGGGCGGAGAGAGTCGGGGACAGGGGCGGAGAGAGTCGGGGACAGGGGCGGAGAGAGTCGGGGACAGGGGCGGAGAGAGTCGGGGACAGGGGCGGAGAGAGTCGGGGACAGGGGCGGAGAGAGTCGGGGACAGGGGCGGAGAGAGTCGGGGACAGGGGCGGAGAGAGTCGGGGACAGGGGCGGAGAGAGTCGGGGACAGGGGCGGAGAGAGTCGGGGACAGGGGCGGAGAGAGTCGGGGACAGGGGCGGAGAGAGTCGGGGACAGGGGCGGAGAGAGTCGGGGACAGGGGCGGAGAGAGTCGGGGACAGGGGCGGAGAGAGTCGGGGACAGGGGCGGAGAGAGTCGGGGACAGGGGCGGAGAGAGTCGGGGACAGGGGCGGAGAGAGTCGGGGACAGGGGCGGAGAGAGTCGGGGACAGGGGCGGAGAGAGTCGGGGACAGGGGCGGAGAGAGTCGGGGACAGGGGCGGAGAGAGTCGGGGACAGGGGCGGAGAGAGTCGGGGACAGGGGCGGAGAGAGTCGGGGACAGGGGCGGAGAGAGTCGGGGACAGGGGCGGAGAGAGTCGGGGACAGGGGCGGAGAGAGTCGGGGACAGGGGCGGAGAGAGTCGGGGACAGGGGCGGAGAGAGTCGGGGACAGGGGCGGAGAGAGTCGGGGACAGGGGCGGAGAGAGTCGGGGACAGGGGCGGAGAGAGTCGGGGACAGGGGCGGAGAGAGTCGGGGACAGGGGCGGAGAGAGTCGGGGACAGGGGCGGAGAGAGTCGGGGACAGGGGCGGAGAGAGTCGGGGACAGGGGCGGAGAGAGTCGGGGACAGGGGCGGAGAGAGTCGGGGACAGGGGCGGAGAGAGTCGGGGACAGGGGCGGAGAGAGTCGGGGACAGGGGCGGAGAGAGTCGGGGACAGGGGCGGAGAGAGTCGGGGACAGGGGCGGAGAGAGTCGGGGACAGGGGCGGAGAGAGTCGGGGACAGGGGCGGAGAGAGTCGGGGACAGGGGCGGAGAGAGTCGGGGACAGGGGCGGAGAGAGTCGGGGACAGGGGCGGAGAGAGTCGGGGACAGGGGCGGAGAGAGTCGGGGACAGGGGCGGAGAGAGTCGGGGACAGGGGCGGAGAGAGTCGGGGACAGGGGCGGAGAGAGTCGGGGACAGGGGCGGAGAGAGTCGGGGACAGGGGCGGAGAGAGTCGGGGACAGGGGCGGAGAGAGTCGGGGACAGGGGCGGAGAGAGTCGGGGACAGGGGCGGAGAGAGTCGGGGACAGGGGCGGAGAGAGTCGGGGACAGGGGCGGAGAGAGTCGGGGACAGGGGCGGAGAGAGTCGGGGACAGGGGCGGAGAGAGTCGGGGACAGGGGCGGAGAGAGTCGGGGACAGGGGCGGAGAGAGTCGGGGACAGGGGCGGAGAGAGTCGGGGACAGGGGCGGAGAGAGTCGGGGACAGGGGCGGAGAGAGTCGGGGACAGGGGCGGAGAGAGTCGGGGACAGGGGCGGAGAGAGTCGGGGACAGGGGCGGAGAGAGTCGGGGACAGGGGCGGAGAGAGTCGGGGACAGGGGCGGAGAGAGTCGGGGACAGGGGCGGAGAGAGTCGGGGACAGGGGCGGAGAGAGTCGGGGACAGGGGCGGAGAGAGTCGGGGACAGGGGCGGAGAGAGTCGGGGACAGGGGCGGAGAGAGTCGGGGACAGGGGCGGAGAGAGTCGGGGACAGGGGCGGAGAGAGTCGGGGACAGGGGCGGAGAGAGTCGGGGACAGGGGCGGAGAGAGTCGGGGACAGGGGCGGAGAGAGTCGGGGACAGGGGCGGAGAGAGTCGGGGACAGGGGCGGAGAGAGTCGGGGACAGGGGCGGAGAGAGTCGGGGACAGGGGCGGAGAGAGTCGGGGACAGGGGCGGAGAGAGTCGGGGACAGGGGCGGAGAGAGTCGGGGACAGGGGCGGAGAGAGTCGGGGACAGGGGCGGAGAGAGTCGGGGACAGGGGCGGAGAGAGTCGGGGACAGGGGCGGAGAGAGTCGGGGACAGGGGCGGAGAGAGTCGGGGACAGGGGCGGAGAGAGTCGGGGACAGGGGCGGAGAGAGTCGGGGACAGGGGCGGAGAGAGTCGGGGACAGGGGCGGAGAGAGTCGGGGACAGGGGCGGAGAGAGTCGGGGACAGGGGCGGAGAGAGTCGGGGACAGGGGCGGAGAGAGTCGGGGACAGGGGCGGAGAGAGTCGGGGACAGGGGCGGAGAGAGTCGGGGACAGGGGCGGAGAGAGTCGGGGACAGGGGCGGAGAGAGTCGGGGACAGGGGCGGAGAGAGTCGGGGACAGGGGCGGAGAGAGTCGGGGACAGGGGCGGAGAGAGTCGGGGACAGGGGCGGAGAGAGTCGGGGACAGGGGCGGAGAGAGTCGGGGACAGGGGCGGAGAGAGTCGGGGACAGGGGCGGAGAGAGTCGGGGACAGGGGCGGAGAGAGTCGGGGACAGGGGCGGAGAGAGTCGGGGACAGGGGCGGAGAGAGTCGGGGACAGGGGCGGAGAGAGTCGGGGACAGGGGCGGAGAGAGTCGGGGACAGGGGCGGAGAGAGTCGGGGACAGGGGCGGAGAGAGTCGGGGACAGGGGCGGAGAGAGTCGGGGACAGGGGCGGAGAGAGTCGGGGACAGGGGCGGAGAGAGTCGGGGACAGGGGCGGAGAGAGTCGGGGACAGGGGCGGAGAGAGTCGGGGACAGGGGCGGAGAGAGTCGGGGACAGGCGGAGAGAGTCGGGGACAGGCGGAGAGAGTCGGGGACAGGCGGAGAGAGACGGGGACAGGCGGAGAGAGACGGGGACAGGCGGAGAGAGACGGGGACAGGCGGAGAGAGACGGGGACAGGCGGAGAGAGACGGGGACAGGCGGAGAGAGACGGGGACAGGCGGAGAGAGACGGGGACAGGCGGAGAGAGACGGGGACAGGCGGAGAGAGACGGGGACAGGCGGAGAGAGACGGGGACAGGCGGAGAGAGACGGGGACAGGCGGAGAGAGACGGGGACAGGCGGAGAGAGACGGGGACAGGCGGAGAGAGACGGGGACAGGCGGAGAGAGACGGGGACAGGCGGAGAGAGACGGGGACAGGCGGAGAGAGACGGGGACAGGCGGAGAGAGACGGGGACAGGCGGAGAGAGACGGGGACAGGCGGAGAGAGACGGGGACAGGCGGAGAGAGACGGGGACAGGCGGAGAGAGACGGGGACAGGCGGAGAGAGACGGGGACAGGCGGAGAGAGACGGGGACAGGCGGAGAGAGACGGGGACAGGCGGAGAGAGACGGGGACAGGCGGAGAGAGACGGGGACAGGCGGAGAGAGACGGGGACAGGCGGAGAGAGACGGGGACAGGCGGAGAGAGACGGGGACAGGCGGAGAGAGACGGGGACAGGCGGAGAGAGACGGGGACAGGCGGAGAGAGACGGGGACAGGCGGAGAGAGACGGGGACAGGCGGAGAGAGACGGGGACAGGCGGAGAGAGACGGGGACAGGCGGAGAGAGACGGGGACAGGCGGAGAGAGACGGGGACAGGCGGAGAGAGACGGGGACAGGCGGAGAGAGACGGGGACAGGCGGAGAGAGACGGGGACAGGCGGAGAGAGACGGGGACAGGCGGAGAGAGACGGGGACAGGCGGAGAGAGACGGGGACAGGCGGAGAGAGACGGGGACAGGCGGAGAGAGACGGGGACAGGCGGAGAGAGACGGGGACAGGCGGAGAGAGACGGGGACAGGCGGAGAGAGACGGGGACAGGCGGAGAGAGACGGGGACAGGCGGAGAGAGACGGGGACAGGCGGAGAGAGACGGGGACAGGCGGAGAGAGACGGGGACAGGCGGAGAGAGACGGGGACAGGCGGAGAGAGACGGGGACAGGCGGAGAGAGACGGGGACAGGCGGAGAGAGACGGGGACAGGCGGAGAGAGACGGGGACAGGCGGAGAGAGACGGGGACAGGCGGAGAGAGACGGGGACAGGCGGAGAGAGACGGGGACAGGCGGAGAGAGACGGGGACAGGCGGAGAGAGACGGGGACAGGCGGAGAGAGACGGGGACAGGCGGAGAGAGACGGGGACAGGCGGAGAGAGACGGGGACAGGCGGAGAGAGACGGGGACAGGCGGAGAGAGACGGGGACAGGCGGAGAGAGACGGGGACAGGCGGGGAGAGACGGGGACAGGTGGAGAGACGGGGACAGAGAGAGGGAGTCACAAAGAGAGAGGCAGAGAGAGAGCGGGAGAGAGGCAGAGAGAGAGAAAAAGACAGTGAGAGAGAGAGAGAGAGAGGGGAGAGAGAGAGAGAGAGAGAGGGACTCCCTGCAAGAAAACGGGACGTGTGTCGGTGAGGGACCTGGTGGTTGTTTGGGTGATGTGCCTGTCATGGTTGAATAGCTGCCAGTGTGTGTGACCTGTGGGTTGTGGGTGTGCGGCTTGCAACAGTGGTAATGTGTGAGGGTGAGAGGAAGCATCTGATTGAAAGAGTTTATTGCGAGGTGGGAGATGGGGGCCCCCCCCTTGCTGGTGAGAAGCCATTAAACAGCCCAGAGAGGCCTGGCTGCTCGCGGGAATCGGGTAAATCACCAGGCAGTACCAATCCACTCTCTGCCTCCCTCCCCCTCTCTCTCTGTCGCCTTCTCTCTCTCTGCCTCTCACCTCCTCTCCCTCGCTCTCTCCCTCGCTCTCTCCCTCTGTCCCCCTCTCTCCTTCTGCCTCTCGCCTCCTCTCTCTCTCCCCGCTCTGCCTTTTTCTCTCTCTCTCTCTCTCTCTCCTTCTCTCTCTCTGTCCTTTTCTCTCTCTCTGCCCCTCTCTCTCTGTTGTCTCTCTGAATTTCTCTTGATTGAAAAGTACTCAGGTACGGTACGGCCCGTGTGTATCTCAGTGTCAGCTCCTGTACATGTACAGTACACAGTGGGTAAAAGGGAACGATTCACTCCTGCCTGATACTGTACGGCCCGTGTGTGTCTCAGTGTCAGCTCCTGTACATGTGCAGCACAGTGGGTAAAAGGGAACGATTCACTCCTGTCTGGTACTGTACGGCCCGTGTGTGTCTCAGTGTGAGCTCCTGTTCATGTACAGCACACAGTGGGTAAAAGGGAACGATTCACTGAGAGATTGCAATGTTGAGTGTAACGGTTATTTGAGGGGTTCAGTCCCTAAACGGGCTGTGTTTTGACAGACACTTTTTAAAGTAAGGAGTTGAGTTTAGTTTAGGGAGGTGGGTACAATCCGTGTCTGGGACTCACTGGCCCTGTGAAATATTGAATTTTGCTCACAATATGGTGTGTTTGGATTAATAGGGGACAAGGTTTAACTGCACTGGGCTGGATTGTTTTATAAATCTCTCATTGACTGGGTCTTTCAGACCAGGATGGGAGCTGCTTCTCTCTCTCTCTCTCTCTCTCTGTAAACACCCTGAGGCAGTGAAACACTCTCTGACAAACTGTTCACAGGAACCAGCCCATCAGACATGGGGAATAGACAAATACCTGGGACTGGAAATGAGCCTCCCACCAACAGAGCAGAGAGAAGGAGGAAATCATCACACCTTCATGATCTGGATCGGTTTTGTCATTGGAGCAGGTTCGGGTTAATTTTACTGCTTTAAAGTTATGTTATGGGACCAGTGAGACTGAGACACACACACACACACACACACACACACAGACACAGACTGTACAGTCAGGAGACACGTGGCCCTTGCACAGACATTGGGTTTGAATTGAGCTGAGCTGTGCCACAAATGAATATGGGATTAAAATCTCAAATTCCAATCAGTTTGCTCCCGAGCTTCCCCATGTGTCTGTGTGGTTCCATTACAATACAATTTCACATGGGGGCCCAAAATGGCTTCGGAATTAACACGATTTCTTTCTGAGTTGTCAGTGACCTTTTCAAAAATTAAACTTCAAACTAAGAAAACATTTGGAGGCTGTTTTCACATTTGGGCTCTCTGCGTGCTGCAGAATGCTCCCTGAAAGAGCTTTTAATTTCAATTAAGACCCGAGATATGTCACATTGTCAGCCTCTGAATAATAGTTTGATCCACTTTGTGTTATTTCTGAAAAGTTGCACTTGCAATGAACGAAGGGAGGAATTTGGGCTCGAACAGATGGTAATATTCTGTCGGACGGTCGGTACTGAGGGAGCGCTGCACTGTCAGATGGTCAGTGTGTGTCTCAGAGTCAGCTCCTGTACAATGTCCCAGTGATCCCCCAGTGTCCCCAGAATGTCCCAGTGATCCCCCAGTGTCCCCAGACTGTCCCAGTGATCCCCCAGTGTCATCCCAGTGTCCCCAGAATGTCCCAGTGATCCCCCAGTGTCCCCTGAATATCCCAGTGATCCCGGCGTAACCCAGACATTACTCACGTGACCCCCATCGGGTCCAGGCTGCGGTGAAGGTCTCAGTCAGTCAGTCCCCAGCGGAGAGAACGATTCTTGGCCCAGGATTCCCCCTCATCCTCCTCCTTCTCACAAAATGTCTCTTTCTGGATCATCTCCTTGCAGCATTTCATCGAAAAGTTTCCTGAGGGGAGAGAGAGAGGGAATTGATTACAACACAAAAGCAAGGGATTAAAAAGGCACAGCAAGAGCCCAGAGCTTCCTCTCCTCCCACTCCCCCTCCCTCTCTCTCTCTCCCCCCCCCCTCCCACTCCCCCTCCCTCCCACTCCCTCTCCCAGTTACACCGACAATCCCTCAGCCCCAACACTGAGACACAAATCCCGGTTACAAACAAGAGAATCTGAAGAGAGAGAAAAGTTGGGAGAGAGACAGAGAGAGAAATACACTCAGGACAGGCTGGAGGACCCCGGCAGACTGAGAGATTGTCCCCACCCCTGGGGAGGGTTTGGGACGAGACAGACGGCCATCCCCTACCCCCGGGGAGCTCCCTGCTTCAGCCTTTGAGATATTAGACTGAATCTCAATGGGTCTCCCTCAGGGACCTGTCCATTCTCATGTTAATCCAGGGACAGCCCAGGGCAGGACTGGTTTGACCAGGAGACCTGTCTGCTGGAATGGGCCACATTTCAAGGACCTATTTTACTGATTTGAAACCCTCACAGCCTGTCTCCCCCTCTTCCCTCACTCCAAACCGAGTCCCCCCCACCCTCAGCCTGTCTCCCCCTCTTCCCTCACCCCAAACCGAGTCCCCCCCACCCTCAGCCTGTCTCCCCCTCTTCCCTCACCCCAAACCGAGTCCCCCCCCACCCTCAGCCTGTCTCCCCCTCTTCCCTCACCCCAAACCGAGTCCCCCCCACCCTCAGCCTGTCTCCCCCTCTTCCCTCACCCCAAACCGAGTCCCCCCACCCTCAGCCTGTCTCCCCCTCTTCCCTCACCCCAAACCGAGTCCCCCCCACCCTCAGCCTGTCTCCCCCTCTTCCCTCATCCCAAACCGAGTCCCCCCCACCCTCAGCCTGTCTCCCCCTCTTCCCTCACCCCAAACCGAGTCCCCCCCACCCTCAGCCTGTCTCCCCCTCTTCCCTCACCCCAAACCGAGTCCCCCCCCACCCTCAGCCTGTCTCCCCCTCTTCCCTCACCCCAAACCGAGTCCCCCCCACCCTCAGCCTGTCTCTCCCTCTTCCCTCACCCCAAACCGAGTCCCCCCACCCTCAGCCTGTCTCCCCCTCTTCCCTCACCCCAAACCGAGTCCCCCCACCCTCAGCCTGTCTCCCCCTCTTCCCTCACCCCAAACCGAGTCCCCCCCACCCTCAGCCTGTCTCCCCCTCTTCCCTCACCCCAAACCGAGTCCCCCCACCCTCAGCCTGTCTCCCCCCTTCCCTCACCCCAAACCGAGTCCCCCCCACCCTCAGCCTGTCTCCCCCTCTTCCCTCACCCCAAACCGAGTCCCCCCCACCCTCAGCCTGTCTCCCCCTCTTCCCTCACCCCAAACCGAGTCCCCCCACCCTCAGCCTGTCTCCCCCTCTTCCCTCACCCCAAACCGAGTCCCCCCACCCTCAGCCTGTCTCCCCCTCTTCCCTCACCCCAAACCGAGTCCCCCCCACCCTCAGCCTGTCTCCCCCTCTTCCCTCACCCCAAACCGAGTCCCCCCCACCCTCAGCCTGTCTCCCCCTCTTCCCTCACCCCAAACCGAGTCCCCCCCACCCTCAGCCTGTCTCCCCCTCTTCCCTCACCCCAAACCGAGTCCCCCCCACCCTCAGCCTGTCTCCCCCTCTTCCCTCACCCCAAACCGAGTCCCCCCCACCCTCAGCCTGTCTCCCCCTCTTCCCTCACCCCAAACCGAGTCCCCCCCACCCTCAGCCTGTCTCCCCCCTCCCCTCGTGACCCAAACACCCCAGGGACCTCCGTCACATCCCACCCTGCCCGGCGTCCACATTTAAAGAACTAAAGTTGGGCGGAATCTGCTCCGAATACACAAGGGCTGCAGAGCTGGAATGGCTGCTGTTTCTCAGACAGTGTTTGACCATTTCATTCTCTCTGTGTGTTTACTGTAAAGAGCTGTGGAGGGAGCAGGGACTCCATCTCATTCTCACCTCCCCGGGTCTGGATGGCAAACAGGTTCCGAGCTCAGGGCACAGCACCATTTCAAACACTCAAATCATCCAAAGGTTGAGAAACGAGATTTAACTGACAGGTTTCCAGCCTCAAATTGAAGTTTTAATATAGAATACATTTTAATAAATAAAAATGCTGCAGAAAGGTGAATAGAGTGACGGACAGAGAGAGAGAGAAAATGATCGGTTCGGTCAGACTCTCTCTGTTTAAATGAGATAGAAAAACAGAGAGAGAGGGGGAGAGAGAGAGGGACGGAGAGAGAGAGGGACGGAGAGAGAGAGGGACGGAGAGAGAGAGGGACGGAGAGAGAGAGGGACGGAGAGGAGAGAGGGACGGAGAGAGAGGGACGGAGAGAGGCCTCTCTGGGCTGTTTAATTGTTGTTACTTTAAACAGTGAGACTGAAATATTTCAGAGTACTTTTCAATGAAGAAAAATTCAGAGACAACAGAGAGAGAGAAAAGGACATAGAGAGAGGGGGAGAGGCAGAGAGAGAGAGAGAATGATGGAGAGAGAGATAGAGAAAGAAAAAGACAGAGAGAGGCGGGAGAGAGCCAGAGGGAGAGAGAGAGGGATAGAGAGAGAGAAAAGGACAGAGAGATGGGGGAGAGAGGCAGAGAGAGAGAGAGAGAGACACACACACAGAAAGAGAGAAACAGAGAGAGAGGGGGAAAGAGGCAGAGACAGAGAGAGAGAGAAAGAAAATGACAGAGGGTGGGGTAGAGTGAGGGACAGGTGGAGAGAGAGAGAGACAGGTGGAGAGAGAGAGAGACAGGTGGAGAGAGAGAGAGACAGGTGGAGAGAGAGAGAGACAGGTGGAGAGAGAGGGACAGGTGTGGAGAGAGAGAGAGACACAGGTGGAGAGAGAGAGAGAGAGAGAGAGAGACACGTGGAGAGAGAGAGAGAGGGACAGGTGGAGGAGAGAGGGACAGGTGGAGAGAGAGGGACAGGTGGAGAGAGAGGGACAGGTGGAGAGAGAGGGACAGGTGGAGAGAGAGGGACAGGTGGAGAGAGAGGGACAGGTGGAGAGAGAGGGACAGTGTGGAGAGAGAGGGACAGGTGGAGAGAGAGAGAGAGAGAGGGACAGGTGGAGAGAGAGAGAGAGAGAGACAGGTGGAGAGAGAGAGGGACAGGGTGGAGAGAGAGAGAGAGAGAGGGGACAGGTGGAGAGAGAGAGGAGAGGGACAGGGTGGAGAGAGAGAGAGAGAGGGACAGGTGGGGAGAGAGAGAGAGAGGGACAGGTAGAGAGAGAGAGAGAGAGAGAGACAGGTGGAGAGAGAGAGAGAGGGACAGGTGGAGAGAGAGAGAGAGGGACAGGTGGAGAGAGAGAGAGAGGGGACAGGTGGAGAGAGAGAGAGAGAGAGAGAGGGGACAGGTGGAGAGAGAGAGAGAGGGACAGGTGGAGAGAGAGAGAGAGGGACAGGTGGAGAGAGAGAGAGAGAGAGAGGGACAGGTAGAGAGAGAGAGAGAGAGAGAGACAGGTGGAGAGAGAGAGAGAGGGGACAGGTGGAGAGAGAGAGAGAGGCACAGGTGGAGAGAGAGAGAGAGGCACAGGTGGAGAGAGAGAGAGAGGGACAGGTGGAGAGAGAGAGAGAGGACAGGTGGAGAGAGAGAGAGAGGGACAGGTGGAGAGAGAGAGAGGGGGACAGGTGGAGAGAGAGAGAGAGGGACAGGTGGAGAGAGAGAGAGAGGGACAGGTGGAGAGAGAGAGAGGGGGACAGGTGGAGAGAGAGAGAGGGGGACAGGTGGAGAGAGAGAGAGGGGGACAGGTGGAGAGAGAGAGAGGGGGACAGGTGGAGAGAGAGAGAGGGGGACAGGTGGAGAGAGAGAGAGGGGGACAGGTGGAGAGAGAGAGAGGGGGACAGGTGGAGAGAGAGAGAGGGGGACAGGTGGAGAGAGAGAGAGGGGGACAGGTGGAGAGAGAGAGAGGGGGACAGGTGGAGAGAGAGAGAGGGGGACAGGTGGAGAGAGAGAGAGGGGGACAGGTGGAGAGAGAGAGAGGGGGACAGGTGGAGAGAGAGAGAGAGGGGGACAGGTGGAGAGAGAGAGAGGGGGACAGGTGGAGAGAGAGAGAGGGGGACAGGTGGAGAGAGCAGGGGGACAGGTGGAGAGAGCAGGGGGACAGGTGGAGAGAGCAGGGGGGACAGGTGGGAGAGAGGAGGGGGACAGGTGGAGAGAGGAGGGGGACAGGTGGAGAGAGCAGGGGGACAGGTGGAGAGAGCAGGGGGACAGGTGGAGAGAGCAGGGGGACAGGTGGAGAGAGCAGGGGGGACAGGTGGAGAGAGCAGGGGGGGGACAGGTGGAGAGAGGAGGGGGACAGGTGGAGAGAGGAGGGGGACAGGTGGAGAGAGGAGGGGGACAGGTGGAGAGAGGAGGGGGACAGGTGGAGAGAGGAGGGGGACAGGTGGAGAGAGGAAGGGACAGGTGGAGAGAGGAGGGGGACAGGTGGAGAGAGGAGGGGACAGGTGGAGAGATGGGGACAGAGAGAGAGAGGCAGAGAGAGAGAAAAAGACAGTGAGAGGGCTGAGGGAGAGAGGGAGAGAGAGAGAGTGACAGAGAGAGGGGGAGAGAGAGAGAGGAGAGGGACTCCCTGCAAGAAAACGGGACGTGTGTCGGTGAGGGTCCTGCAGGGTGTTTGGGTGATGTGCCTGTCATGGTTGAATAGGTGCCAGTGTGTGTGACCTGTGGGGTTGTGGGTGTGCGGCTTGCAACAGTGGTAATGTGTGAGGGTGAGAGGAAGCATCTGATTGAAAGAGTTTATTGCGAGGTGGGAGTTGGGGGCCCCCCCTTGCTGGTGAGAAGCCATTAAACAGCCCAGAAAGGCCTGGCTGCTCGCAGGGAATCGGGTAAATCACCAGGCAGGACCAATCCACTCTCTGCCTCTCTCCCCATCTCTCTCTGTCCCCTTCTCTCCCTCTGCCTCTCACCTCCTCCTCTCTCTCTCTCTCTCTCCCTCGCTCTCTCTGTCTTTTTCTCTCTCTCCTTCTCTCTCTCTGCCTCTCACCTCCTCTCTCTCTCTCTCTCCCTCGCTCTCTCTGTCTTTTTCTTTTTCTCTCTCTCTCTCTCTCTGCCTCTCGCCCCCTCTCTCTCTGTCCTTTTCTCTCTCTCTGCCCCTCACTCTCTGTTGTCTCTCTGAATTTCTCTTGATTGAAAAGTACTCAGGTACGGTACGGCCCGTTGTGTGTCTCAGTGTTAGCTCCTGTACATGTACAGCACACAGTGGGTAAAAGGGAACGATTCACTGAGAGATTGCAATGTTGAGTGTAACGGTTATTTGAGGGGTTCAGTCCCTAAACGGGCTGTGTTTTGACAGACACTTTTTAAAGTAAGGAGTTGTGTTTAGTTTAGGGAGGTGGGTACAATCCGTGTCTGGGACTCACTGGCCCTGTGAAATATTGAATTTTGCTCACAATATGGTGTGTTTGGATTAATGGGGGACCAGGTTTAACTGCACTGGGCTGGATTGTTTTATAAATCTCTCATTGACTGGGTCTTTCCGACCAGGATGGGAGCTGCTTCTCTCTCTCTCTCTGTAAACACCCTGAGGCAGTGAAACACTCTCTGACAAACTGTTCACAGGAACCAACCCATCAGACATGGGGAATAGACAAATACCTGGGACTGGAAATGAGCCTCCCCACCAACAGAGCAGAGAGAAGGAGGAAATCATCACACCTTCAAGATCTGGATCGGTTTTGTCTTTGGAGCAGGTTCTGGTTAATTTTACTGCTTTAAAGTTATGTTATGGGACCAGTGAGACTGAGACACACACACACACACACACACAGACTGTACAGTCAGGAGACACGTGGCCCTTGCACAGACATTGGGTTTGAATTGAGCTGAGCTGTGCCACAAATGAATATGGGATTAAAATCTCAAATTCCAATCAGTTTGCTCCCGAGCTTCCCCATGTGTCTGTGTGGTTCCATTACAATACAATTTCACATGGGGCCCAAAATGGCTTCGGAATTAACACGATTTCTTTCTGAGTTGTCAGTGACCTTTTCAAAAATTAAACTTCAAACTAAGAAAACATTTGGAGGCTGTTTTCACATTTGGGCCCTCTGGGTGCTGCAGGACGCTCCCTGAAAGAGCTTTTAATTTCAATTAAGACCCGAGATATGTCACATTGTCAGCCTCTGAATAATAGTTTGATCCACTTTGTGTTATTTCTGAAAAGTTGCACTTGCAATGAACGAAGGGAGGAATTTGGGCTCGAACAGATGGTGATATTCAGTTGGACGGTCGGTACTGAGGGAGCGCTGCACTGTCAGACGGTCAGTGTGTGTCTCAGAGTCAGCTCCTGTACAATGTCCCAGTGATCCCCCAGTGTCCCCAGAATGTCCCAGTGATCCTCCAGTGTCTCCAGAATGTCCCAGTGACCCCCCCCAGTGTCCCCAGAATATCACAGTGATCCCCCAGTGTCATCCCAGTGTCCCCAGAATGTCCCAGTGATCCCCCAATGTCCCCTGAATATCCCAGTAATCCCAGAGTAACCCAGACATTACTCACGTGACCCCCATCGGGTCCAGGCTGCGGTGAAGGTCTCAGTCAGTCAGTCCCCAGCGGAGAGAACGATTCTTGGCCCAGGATTCCCCCTCATCCTCCTCCTTCTCACAAAATGTCTCTTTCTGGATCATCTCCTTGCAGCATTTCATCGAAAAGTTTCCTGAGGGGAGAGAGAGAGAGAGAGGGAATTGATTACAACACAAAAGCAAGGGATTAAAAAGGCACAGCAAGAGCCCAGAGCTTCCTCTCCTCCCACTCCTCCCTCCCACTCCCTCTCCCAGTTACACCGACAATCCCTCAGCCCCAACACTGAAACACAAATCCCGGTTACAAACCAGAGAATCCAAAGAGAGAGAAAAGTTGGGAGAGAGACAGAGAGAGAAATACACTCAGGACAGGCTGGAGGACCCCGGCAGACTGAGAGATTGTCCCCGCCCCTGGGGAGGGTTTGGGACGAGCCACACAGCCATCCCCTACCCCCGGGGAGCTCTCCGCTTCAGCCTTTGAGATATTCTGTAAGGAATCTTACAACACCAGGTTATAGTCCAACAGTTTTATTTGAAAATCACAAGCTCTCGGAGGCTTTCTCCTTTGTCAGGTGAGTGTGGGATTCCATAGTCAGAGCACAATGCCTGGTGATTACAGATAATCTTTCCAACTGCCCGCTGTCAAGGCAATCAAAGGATTCGAATAGTGTTCAGACAGAGAGACGTTACATACGGGACTACTGAATATACTGATTGTCCCGTATGTCGTGTCTCTCTGTCTGAACACTATTCGACTCCTTTGATTGCCTTGACAACGGGCAGTTGGAAAGATTATCTGTAATCACCAGGCATTGTGCTCTGACGATAAAGCGGTGCCTTTCATGGAATCCCACACTCACCTGACAAAGGAGAAAACCTCCGAAAGCTTGTGATTTTCAAATAAAACTGTTGGGCTATAACCTGGTGTTGTAAGATTCCTGACATTTGTCCACCCCAGTCCATCACCGGCATCTCCACATCATTTGAGATATTAGACTGAATCTCAATGTGTCTCCCTCAGGGACCTGTCCGTTCTCATGTTAATCCAGGGACAGCCCAGGGCAGGACTGGTTTGACCAGGAGACCTGTCTGCTGGAATGAGCCACATTTCAAGGACCTATTTTACTGATTTGAAACCCTCACAGCCTGTCTCCCCCTCTTCCCTCACCCCAAACCGAGTCCCCCCCACCCTCAGCCTGTCTCCCCCTCTTCCCTCACCCCAAACCGAGTCCCCCCCACCCTCAGCCTGTCTCCCCCCTCTTCCCTCACCCCAAACCGAGTCCCCCCCACCCTCAGCCTGTCTCCCCCTCTTCCCTCACCCCAAACCGAGTCCCCCCCACCCTCAGCCTGTCTCCCCCTCTTCCCTCACCCCAAACCGAGTCCCCCCCACCCTCAGCCTGTCTCCCCCTCTTCCCTCACCCCAAACCGAGTCCCCCCCACCCTCAGCCTGTCTCCCCCTCTTCCCTCACCCCAAACCGAGTCCCCCCCACCCTCAGCCTGTCTCCCCCTCTTCCCTCACCCCAAACCGAGTCCCCCCCACCCTCAGCCTGTCTCCCCCTCTTCCCTCACCCCAAACCGAGTCCCCCCCACCCTCAGCCTGTCTCCCCCTCTTCCCTCACCCCAAACCGAGTCCCCCCCACCCTCAGCCTGTCTCCCCCTCTTCCCTCACCCCAAACCGAGTCCCCTCCACCCTCAGCCTGTCTCCCCCTCTTCCCTCACCCCAAACCGAGTCCCCCCCACCCTCAGCCTGTCTCCCCCTCTTCCCTCACCCCAAACCGAGTCCCCCCCACCCTCAGCCTGTCTCCCCCTCTTCCCTCACCCCAAACCGAGTCCCCCCCACCCTCAGCCTGTCTCCCCCTCTTCCCTCACCCCAAACCGAGTCCCCCCACCCTCAGCCTGTCTCCCCCTCTTCCCTCACCCCAAACCGAGTCCCCCCCACCCTCAGCCTGTCTCCCCCTCTTCCCTCACCCCAAACCGAGTCCCCCCCACCCTCAGCCTGTCTCCCCCTCTTCCCTCACCCCAAACCGAGTCCCCTCCACCCTCAGCCTGTCTCCCCCTCTTCCCTCACCCCAAACCGAGTCCCCCCCACCCTCAGCCTGTCTCCCCCTCTTCCCTCACCCCAAACCGAGTCCCCCCCACCCTCAGCCTGTCTCCCCCTCTTCCCTCACCCCAAACCGAGTCCCTCCCACCCTCAGCCTGTCTCCCCCTCTTCCCTCACCCCAAACCGAGTCCCCCCCACCCTCAGCCTGTCTCCCCCTCTTCCCTCACCCCAAACGAGTCCCCCCTCCCTCAGCCTGTCTCCCCCTCTTCCCTCACCCCAAACCGAGTCCCCCGCACCCTCAGCCTGTCTCCCCCTCTTCCCTCACCCCAAACCGAGTCTCCCCCACCCTCAGCCTGTCTCCCCCTCTTCCCTCACCCCAAACCGAGTCCCCCCCACCCTCAGCCTGTCTCCCCCCTCCCCCCGTGACCCAAACACCCCGGGGACCTCCGTCACATCCCACCCTGCCCGGCGTCCACATTGAAAGAACTAAAGTTGGGGACAGGCCTCTCCCTCCATCCCATAATACCAGGCCGCCCATAGTAACGGTCGCTGGGCCTTGACCCGGAATCCGTTGCCCCTGGAAACCGCGCAGGAACCGAGCGACCCGAGAGCGGCCTCAGGCCCGACTCCCAGTCCCCGGCCTCAGGCCCTCCCCGACTCCCAGTCCCCGGCCTCAGGCCCTCCCCGACTCCCAGTCCCCGGCCTCAGGCCCCTCCCCGACTCCCAGTCCCCGGCCTCAGGCCCCTCCCCGACTCCCAGTCCCCGGCCTCAGGCCCCTCCCCGACTCCCAGTCCCCGGCCTCAGGCCCCTCCCCGACTCCCAGTCCCCGGCCTCAGGCCCCTCCCCGACTCCCAGTCCCCGGCCTCAGGCCCTCCCCGACTCCCAGTCCCCGGCCTCAGGCCCCTCCCCGACTCCCAGTCCCCGGCCTCAGGCCCGACTCCCAGTCCCCGGCCTCAGGCCCCTCCCCGACTCCCAGTCCCCGGCCTCAGGCCCCTCCCCGACTCCCAGTCCCCGGCCTCAGGCCCCTCCCCGACTCCCAGTCCCCGGCCTCAGGCCCGACTCCCAGTCCCCGGCCCCTCCCCGACTCCCAGTCCCCGGCCTCAGGCCCCTCCCCGACTCCCAGTCCCCGGCCTCAGGCCCCTCCCCGACTCCCAGTCCCCGGCCCGACTCCCAGTCCCCGGCCTCAGGCCCCTCCCCGACTCCCAGTCCCCGGCCTCAGGCCCCTCCCCGACTCCCAGTCCCCGGCCTCAGGCCCCTCCCCGACTCCCAGTCCCCGGCCTCAGGCCCCTCCCCGACTCCCAGTCCCCGGCCTCAGGCCCTCACCTCCTCCCCCCGCCCTGCTCCTGCCCCTCGCCGCCCTGAACCAGCTGCTGGCCGCCGGCGCCATCTCCTTCCAGCTGCCGTCCAACGCCAGGAAGTGTCTGCGGGAGGAGATCCACAAGGACAGGCTGGTGAGCGGAGAGTCCGAGCTGAGCGAACAGCCGGCCGCCCGCCCCCACCTCAAGGGGGGAGAGAGGGAGGGAGAGGGGGAGGGAGAGAGAGGGGGGGGAGAGGGGGAGGGGGGGGAGAGGGGGAGGGGGGGGAGAGGGGGGAGGAGGGGGAGCTTGTTCCCCATTCAGTCCGACCATGTCTGATTTGTATTTCACTCCATTTCCCCCCCTTGGTTCCATTCCCTTTGATCCCCTCACCCAACAAAAATCCATCAATCTCAGTTTTGAAATTTTCAATTGACCCCCGGCCTCCCCCTTTTCCGGGGGAGAGAGTTCCAGATTCCCACTCCCCTTTGTGTGGAGAAATGCTTCCTGACATCACCCCTGAACGGCCGGGCTCTAATTTTAAGATTATTCCCCCTTGTTCTGGACTCCCCCCACCAGAGGAAATAGTTTCTCTCTGTCGACCCCATCAAATCCTTTAATCATCTTAAACCCCTCGATTCGATCACCCCTTAATCTTCGACACTCGAGGGAATACAAGCCTCGTCTCTGCAACCTGTCCTCGTAATTTAACCCTTTTAGCCCCGGTATCATTCTGGTGAATCTGCACTGCACCCCCTCCGAGGCCGATATATCCTTCCTGAGGGGACGGTGCCCAGAACTGGACGCAGTGTCTCCAGATGGGGTCTGACCAGAGCTCTGTCCAGCTGTAATATAACTTCCACCTCTTTGTATTCCAGCCCTCGAGATAAAGGCCAACGTTCCATTATCCTTTTTAATGATCTTTTTGTACCTTTCCACCATTGGGAGGGTGGTGTGGGGAGGGAGCTGTGGGGGACAGTTCCGGGCTGGAGCCAGGGTGTAACCTCTCTGTTTCCCCTCCCCCAGGTGACGGACTCCTCCGGCCACATCCTGTACTCTAAGGAGGAGGCGACTAAGGGCAAATTCGCCTTCACCACTGACGACTACGACATGTTCGAGATCTGCTTCGAGAGCCGCCTGCCCCCGGGTGAGTGAGTCCGAGGGGGGGGTCCTGGGGTACGGGGAGGGCTCGGGCAGAAATAATAATAAAAGGGAAAATAGCTCACTGATAAGAAAAAGGGATGAGAACAAAGTCCAGGTCACAAATAGTGTCACAGGTAATATAAATACTTCAGGTTCATCAAAAAATACAGGAAATAATAAAATAACTGATTAAAAAATAATACAGCAGTGATGAAAAACAAGTGTGATATATTTATGAAGTGAGAAAAACAGCATCAGAACCTACGAATTAAGAGCAGGAGTCGGCCATTCGGCCCCTCTGCCATTTGATAAGATCAAGGCTGATCCGATTGTGACCTCAACCCTACTTTCCCATCTACCAACTATAACCTTTGACTCCCATGTTAATCAGGAATCGATCTAACTCAGCCTTAAAAATATTCACTGACCCGGCCTCCACCGCTCTCTGGGGAAGGGAGTTCCACAGACTCACCATCCTCTGAGAGAAAAAAATTCTCCTCATCTCCGTCTTAAATGGGAGACCATTTATTTTTAAACTGTGGTCCCCGAGTTCTAGTCTCTCCCACAAGGGGAAACATCCTCTCAGCATCTGCCCCTTCTAGTCTCCTCAGGATCTTATATGTTTCAATAAGATCACCTCTCATTCTTCTAAACTCCAGTGTGTACAGGCCCAACTTGTCCAACCTTTCCTCATAAGATAACCCCCTCATCCCAGGAATCAGTCGAGTGAACCTTCTCTGAACCGCCTCCAAAGCAATTATGTCCTTAAATAAGGAGACCAAAACTGCACACAGTATATTCTAGATGTGGTCCAGTAGGTCTGTTGCCCAAATAAGAGTTCTACACACAAGTGCAGATAGCATAAGGAATAAAACAAGTGAATCAGACAGTTAAAACAAGTATAAAAGGACTGTTCGCAACATAGCTGCCAGACTGGGCCTGCGGCAGGTGATGAGCAAACCAACACAAGGGGAAAAACCTACTTGACTTTGCCCTCACCAATCGACCTGTCACAGATGCATCTGTCCATGACAGTATTGGTAGGAGTGACCACCGCACAGTCCTCGTGGAGACGAAGTCCCGTCTTCGCACTGAGGACACCATCCAACGTGTTGTGTGGCACTACCACCGTGCTAAATGGGATAGATTCAGAACAGATCTCGCAGCTCAAAACTGGGCATCCATGAGGCGCTGTGGGCCATCAGCAGCAGCAGAATTGTATTCCAGCACAATCTGTAACCTCATGGCCCGACATTTTCCTCACTCCACCATTACCAACAAGCCAGGGGGTCAACCCTGGTTCAGTGAGGAGTGTATAAGAGCATGCCAGGAGCACCACCAGATGTATCTAAAAATGAGGTGCCAATCTGGTGAAGCGACAACTCAGGACAACATGCATGGTAAACAGTGGAAGCAACATGCTATAGACAGAGCTAAGTGATTCCACAACCAACGGATCAGATCAAAGCTCTGCAGTCCTGCCACATCCAGTTGTGAATGGTGGTGGACAATTAAACAACTAACGGGAGGAGGAGGCTCTGTAAACATCCCCATCCTCAATGATGGCAGAGTCCAGCACGTGAGTGCAAAAGACAAGGCTGAAGTGTTTGCAACCATCTTCAGCCAGAAGTGCCAAGTGGATGATCCGTCTCAGCCTCCTCCCGATATCCCCACCATCACAGAAGCCAGTCTTCAGCCAATTTGATTCACTCCACGTGATATCAAGAAACAAGATTGGGAGTGTTAAGAACCTCGTCCCTCTCGACAACTCCTCCCCTCGCCTCCAGTGCTTCAATATCCTTTCTGTAGTGTGGGTCTCTCATGTCAACAATGGATTTACTACATCTTTGTCCGATCTTACAGACCGTCTCTCTCTCTCTCTCTCTCTCTCTCTCTCTCTCCCTGCCCAGATCGCCAAGGCGGAGAAGCTGAAGCCACTTGAGGTGGAGCTGCGACGATTGGAGGATCTGTCAGAGTCGATCGTCAATGACTTTGCCGACATGAAGCAGCGAGAGGAAGAGATGAGGGACACCAATGGTAGGAGCACCCAGCACAGGCTTCAGTCTGCAACACCCACCCCTTCTCCACTTACTGCTCTCGGTCTCGGGGACCCTGTCTCGTTCCTCGGTCAGCGTCACTCACCCCTCCGAGTCAGAAGTTTGTGGGTTTTAGCTCCCTCCACCTCCCGGGACATAAGCCCCTCTCCCCTTCTCTCCCCCACAGCACGAGCCTCAGCTTCATACGGTTATCCAGTCGTCCTGTGAAAGATGCAGTGGGCTCTGCTTCAGGCACTTTGTGGCAAAGCATCCCTTGCCCCAACTGCCCTCCACTCGCCCTCGGAGTAAAGAGGGGTGGTCTAGGGCTTGGGTACCAGGGGCCAGGGGTTAAAAGGACTGCAGGACTGATCCCCAGTGTCAAAGGGACTTAGTTTTTTTTAAAAACGTACATTTATTTCGCCCCTTCCACGACCTCGGGATGTCCCAAAGGACTTTAAAGCCAGTAATGTACTATTTTGAAGTGTAGTCACTGTTGCAATTTAGGAAACGGGCAGCAAGATCCGCACAGCAAGATCCCACAAACAGCGTTGTGATAATGACCAGATAATCTGTGTTTTAGTGGCGTTGGTTGAGGGATAAATATTGGCCAGAACACCCAGGGGAGAATTCTGCTCTTCTCCCATTAGTGGCCGTGGGATCTTTTACGTCCACCTGAGAGGGGCAGGCAGGGACTCAGTTTAACGTCTCATCCGAAAGACGGCCCCTCCGACAGTGCGGCACTCCCTCAGTACTGCACTGGGAGTGTCGGCCTGGATTAGGTGCTCGAGTGTCTGGAGTGGGGCTCGAACCCACGACCTTCTGACAAGGGGGCCTTGTGGAGGCAGATAAGATTCTGCATATTTTCATTCCAAGTTTGACTGCAGGATAAGGGAACGTGTGTACAAACTGGGGCGAGTGTGGGCAGGATGGAACACCCGGAGGGGAGGCTCTCAGTGGGGTAGCGGAGGGAAAACACAGAGTCCTTTCATGGGCCGTTAGATGGGGTGCTCCATGGGCTGGAGGCCTCCACTCATCTAAACCAGGGAGTTGGAGTCAGAGGGCTGGGACCTTTCTACACCAGAGGGCAGAGTTGTGGAATAAGTTTTTGGGGAAGGACGGTATAAACGGGGTCCAGAGACAGAAGGGATCATTTGAAGCCCCTGGGATTAAAGGGACAGTGGCTGCATGGTTACAAAATTGGCTAAAGGACAGAAAGCAGAGAGTAGTGATGAACGGTTGTTTTTCAGACTGGAGGGAAATATACAGTGGTGTTCCCCAGGGGTCAGTATTAGGACCACTGCTCTTTTTGATATATATTAATGACTTGCACTTGGGTATTCAGGGTATTTCAAACTTTGCAGATGATACGAAACTCGGAAATGTAGTAAACAATGTGGAGGATAGTAACAGACTTCAGGAGGACATAGACTGGTGGAATGGGCAGACACATGGTAGATGAAATTTAATGCAGAGAAGTGGGAAGTGATATATTTTGGTAGGAAGAATGAGGAGAGGCAATATAAACTAAATGGTACAATTTTAAAGGGAATGCAGGAACAGAGAGACCTGGGGAGTGCACAGACACAAATCCTTGAAGGTGGCAAATTGAGAAGGCTGTTAAAAAAAGCATGCAGGATCCTGGGCTTTATTAATAGAGGCATAGAGTACGAAAGCAAGGAAGTTATACTAAACCTTTCTAAAACACTGGTTAGGCCTCAGCTGGAGTATTGTGTCCAATTCTGGGCACCACACTTTAGGAAGGATGTCAAGGCCTTGGAGAGGGTGCAGAGGAGATTTACTAGAATGGTACCAGGGATGAGGGACTTCAGTTATGTAGAGAAACTGGGATTGTTCTCTTTAGAGCAGAGAAGGTTACGGGGAGATTTAATAGAGGTGTTCAAAATTATGAAGAGTTTTAATAGATTACATAAGGAGAAACTATTTCCAGTGGCAGAAGGGTCGGTAACCAGAGGACACAGATTTAAGGTAATTGGCAAAAGAACCAGATGGCGATGAGGGTTTTATTTTACGCAGCGAGTTATGATCTGGAATGCGCTGCCTGAAAGGGCGGTGGAAGCAGATTTAATAATTACTTTCAAAAGGGAATTGGATAAACACTGAAAGGAAACATTTGCAGGGCTCTGGGGAAAGGGCAGGGGAGTGGGACTAATGGGACAGCTCTTTCAAAGAGCCAGCACAGGCACGATGGGCCGAGAGGCCTCCTGTGCTGTAAGATTCTCGGTGATAGGATTGACCTGTTAGAAAGGGACAGGGTGTCAGTTGTGGACAGAGTGACGCTCCCTTGAAAGGCCTGCCATGTCCCTGCTCTCACCTGAGCTGTTTAGCGAGAGTGGATCCAGGATGGGGGTTCGGGGGAGGAAGTGACCCCAGGCATCGACCAAAGGCCAGACTCGGAGCAGCAGTGACCCAGGAGCAGGGAAACGGTGCTCGGGGCAGCAAGGTGAAGGGAAGAGGGAGGGCTGCCTTCAGTGAAGTGATCTTAGTGCAGATTGAATCCACTCCTCCAACCTGTTTGATGAGCCCCTCTCTCTCTCTCTCTCTCTCCCTCCCTCCGTGCAGAGTCCACCAGTGCTCGTGTCCTGTATTTCAGCATCTTCTCCATGTGCTGCCTCGTCGGCCTGGCCACCTGGCAGGTCTTCTACCTGCGACGCTTCTTCAAAGCCAAGAAGCTCATTGAGTAACGACGATGTGTGTGTGTGTGTAAAACGTTGGCCCGTGTGTGTCTGTCTGTGCCTGGAGAGTGTTCAGTGGGTGGGGTTAATTTACAATAATGTCTCTTTATATTAAATGGGGTGCTTTTGAACATTTAAACTGTAGGTTGTGTTTTAATTCGTAGCATTGCAGTCAGTAATTGGCCCCCGGTCGGTGTTTCAGACCAGTCTGAGGGAGTCCTGGAAACAATCAGTATCCTCAGACATGCCCTGGATCAGGAGGTGGGACCAATAGTGTTCGCTGCCCTGAGCTTTCGATGATTGATTGATTGTTTTCGGAAGGTACTGGGATTAATTCCACCCGGCCCCGTTGCTCCCCAGGAGAGAGAGAGAGACAAACGTCCGAACTTCTTTGGGAAAAATCTAACGTTTGTAGAAGTTCCTCTCCAACTCATTTGCCGGTGTGATGCTGCACAGTGTCGAGTGGATTCCTGGAGGAATGCTGCAGGGAGGGAGAGTGCACTGGGGGCTGCATTTCCTTCACTGTGTTGGACTTCACCTGATGGTCATCAGGCAGAGCTGGTGACAGCCGCTCCACCCTGACCCCGCTGCACCTTGAACCTCATAGGATCGTACAGCACAGGAGGAGGCCGTTTGGCCCATCGTGCCTGTGCCGGCTCTTTGAAACAGCTCTCCAATTAGTCCCACTCCCCACTGCTCTTTCCCCGCGGTCCTGCAGATTTCTCCCCTTCAAATATTTGTCCAGTTCCCTTTTGAAAGTTATTACTCAATCTGCCTCCACCGCCCTTTCAGGCCGCGCATTCCAGATCAGAACAACTCGCTGTGTAAAGAGAGAATTCTCCTCCTCTCCCATCTGGATCTTTCGAAAATTACAGTAAATCTGTGTCCTCTGATGGAACCCTGCTCCCCTCTCACCCTCGCCCTCCCCTCGACTCCCCCGTGGGCCTGCCCCTCGATCCCCGGGCCTGCCCCTCGATTCCCCCCAGGCCTGGCCCCTCGCCCCCCCACCTTAGGCTAACATTCTGCGGGCCGCGATTATCCCCGCTATCAAACCTCGCGTCATCCGAGGGCCCCCGGTGGTCCTGCTCCCCCTGGGTGAGGCCACAGCAGCTCGACTAGTTATTTAAGGCAGGGCCGTGTCCTTGTGACAGTCAGTCCAGAATAGTTTCAGTGAGCAAAATGGGGTTCACTTTTCCCCTCTGTGTTGATCCACCAGCACCAAGTTAAATGGCTGCATCAAACACTGTGTGAGAATGTGATGTGAGGGTTCGGGACTGTTTTGACAATGAATCCGGGTGGGTAATTTGGGGCCTGTATCTGACATTGGAGACTCCAGTTTGATCAGTGCCCGTTCACAGTCTGTCCAACACCCTGATTTAAATGTGCTGCTCGTGTGAAGGTTGCCAGTCAGACCTGCTGTGTGATGCCCATCTTGACCAGGGGCTTTACGTGCTTTTAATAAGTTCCCTGCAGCGAGCAAGTGCAGCTCTCCCCGTGTCTTTCAGCACCACATGGCGTGGGCCCACTGCAGGCCCAGGGGAGGTGCGGAGCCCGAGCAGTTCGACCCTCGGAGGTTCGAGGCAGGGACAGAGTGAAACTTGGACCGTTTGGGCAGCTCAAACTTCGAAAACTCGCCTCTCCTCCTCCTGCTCCCTGCGTGAGTGGCCAGAGACTGCGGCCTCTCCCTGTCCCTGTCTAAACCATTCCAGTCTTTGGGAATCTTTACAAACTCATTCCAAGAATAAAATTAATTTTCAATTGAAAGCTGGAGTCGGGAGTGTGTTGTGTCAGAACAGGACTCGGACAGCCCGGGCAGCTCACCCGGCCCCTGCCGGGTAGGTGGGAATAGGGCTCGGACAGCCCGGGCAGCTCACCCGGCCCCTGCCGGGTAGGTGGGGACAGGGCTCGGACAGCCCGGGCAGCTCACCCGGCCCCTGCCGGGTAGGTGGGGACAGGGCTCGGACAGCCCGGGCAGCTCACCCGGCCCCTGCCGGGTAGGTGGGGACAGGACTCGGACAGCCCGGGCAGCTCACCCGGCCCCTGCCGGGTAGGTGGGGACAGGGCTCGGACAGCCCGGGCAGCTCACCCGGCCCCTGACGGGTAGGTGGGGGAGAGGAGCGGGGTTGGGGGGGAGCGGGGGGTCCTGGGCTCCCGGCACATTTCCCTTCTCCCTGAGGCCTCTCCTTGGGCCTGGGGCAGGAGGCTCGATGCCTTTCACATCCTCGCATGCTGCAGCAACAGCGACAAGTTTCCCGGGGGCCGCTGGGCTGCTGCTCGCCGGTGGAATTTCCATCAGGGGCCGGGGCCCACCGTGACTAATGGCCGCTGACCCAGGAAACTGGGTAATGACCATGGTGCGGTCAGGGGGCGATGGGCAGAATTCCCGCCCTCACCCTGTTGCCGGAAAGTCCAGGCATTGTGTGCACCGGTGACATCTCCATCCCCTGTGCTATTAACCTGGTATTCTGATTTTGGACGCCTTATAACCGCCAGGGAAAGCACAGTGCCTCCTCCTCAGCGTGGGCAACGCAGGTCTAACTGGTGCCCAGGCCTGGCACCAGTGACCTGATAGAAGCTGTTCGACCTCACGGCCCAGGAAAGGTCGGGAGAGAAAGGCAAAAGGGTCAAATTTTCTTCCCTTTCTACAAGAAACGGCGTCTCTGATAAATTATTTTAGAAAAACAAAACGGTTTATTGTTTCCAGGCACAATCTCTGTTCCTTGCGAGTCCAGGCCTGGTTTATTCCTGTCGAACCTTTACAGCCTCCGCTGCTCTTAAATTAAAGTGGCTGCTTTTTGAATTAACAGTTAATTCAAATTGAAATCATTTCTTAATTCCCACCACCGGCTCATTGAGCAGAAGTCAACTGTGAACTAACAGGAGGTGAGTGAGGACCCTGGGGATGAAAGAACTTTAAGGGGAATGTGAGACACAAAGAAACTCATTTTAATAATGTGTATTTTCAAAAAAAAATACTGAATTTATACAGAGTCCAAAATGAAACACTTCTCGTTGTAATCCAGTGCAAGTTCACATTCTGTATTTCCCATCTTTTCACACCACGATCAGTCTGAAAGCTGGATCATTAATAAACACTTTCCCTGCACTGGCCCGAGACAAAATTCAGGAATAAGAAACGAGATTCCCGAAGGCCGGGCTTAAGCACTTTGCGGAGGGTGAGAGAGAGAGAGAGAGAGAGTCACCAGAGCCGCGCTCGTCAAATCGCTCTCCGCTTTGACGGACAAGTTCTCAGTCCCAACATCACTCACAATATCGACAAGACGCCACTCGTCCATCTGATGTGACCCCCTGATAATCCCAGTCCCAACTGCTCCATGTCCGTGTGTTTCCCAAACTCGCCCAGCGTGATGCTGGAACAGGACTGGCCGTTCCTCCCTGGGAGGGGGGCAGGAGCTATTTTAAGATCGGCCTCCAGCTGCCTGCATTCCAGAGTATTGGGAATAGCGAAAAATATAACTAGTTTGTTTGGTGGGCTGTGCGTGTTTGAATCTCCAAACTGAGATACTGATAACCAGGCGCAGGTTGGATCCAAAATTGGCTCAGTGGCAGGAAGAAAAGGGTAATGATCAAGGGGTGTTTTTTTGACTGGAAGGCTGTTTCCAGTGGGGTTCCGCAGAGCTCAGTACTCGGTCCCTTGCTTTTTGTGATGTTAATGATTTGGACTTAAATGTAGGGGGCTTGATCAAGAAGTTTGCAGATGATACAAAATTGGCCGCATGGTTGATAGTGAGGAGGAAAGCTGTAGAGTGCAGGAAGATATCAATGGACTGGTCAGGTGGGCAGAAAAATGGTAAATGGAATTTAATCCGGAGAAGTGTGAGGTAATGCATTTGGGTCTGGCAAATAAGGCAAGGGAGCACACAATAAATGGGAGGATACTGAAAGGTGTAGATGAAGTGAGGGACCTTGGAATACATGTCCACAGATCCCTGAAGGTAGCAGGACAGGTCGATAAGGTGGTTAACAAGGCATATGGAATTATTTCCTTTATTAGCCACGGCATAGAATATAAGAGCAGGGAGGTTATGCTGGAACTGTATAAAACAATGGTTAGGCCCCAACTTGAGTACTGTGTACAGTTCTGGTCACCACATTACAGGAAGGGTGTAATTGCACGAGAGAGGGTGCAGGGGAGATTTACGAGGATGTTGCCAGGACTGGATAATTTTAGCTATGAAGAAAGATTGATAGGCTGGGATTGTTCTCTTTGAAACTGAGGAGGCTGAGGATTGATTTAATTGAGGTGTACAAATTTATGTGTGGCCGAGATAGAGCAGATAGGAAGGACTGATTTCCCTTCGCAGAGAGGTCAATAAACAAGGAGCAGGGCATAGATTTAAAGTGATTGGTAGAAGGATTATTGAGGAGCTGAGGAAAACATTTTTCACCCAGAGGGTGGTCGGTGTCTGGAACTCACTGCCTGAAAGGGTGATAGAGGCAGAAACCCTCAACTCATTTAAAAGGTACCTGGATATGCACCTGAAGTGCCGTGACCTACAAGGCTATGGACCAAGTGCTGGAAAGTGGGATTAGGCTGGGTGGCTCATTTTCGGCTGGCGCGGACACAATGGACTGAATGGCCTCCTTCTGTGCTGTAAATTTTCTATGATTCTATGATTCCAATTAACACTAAGCAGGGTAGTTCAGGGATCATGAGAACACTACTGAAGAAAAGTAACTGCTGGGAACCAAGCAATGTGTCCTTGTAAACCACAGATTAGGGAACTTCCAGCTTCAGTGACAGAGATGGATCACAACAGGGTATAAAATTGAGGGGATACTGATGTAAGGGGCAGTTGGGACTGGAGACACCGGAGATCAAGCTCAGGGAGTCCGTGGTTCCATCCAGAGGACTGATCTCGTCTACACGGGGGATTTGCATGTTTAGTCTGGTATGGGAGAGGAAAGAGAATTTGCTCATATATTTCTTAATGAGGTATTAAAGTTGCTGACTCTCAGACTTGTTAATTAATAAGACAATGCATTATTTAGAACCTTCCATCCCTAAGTCTCTCTGCTCCTCTACTTTTAAACTTTGACCATTTAGTTTACATTTCATCTCATTTTTCTTCCTCTCAAAATGCATCACGTCACATTTCTCTGCATTAAATTTCACCTGGCCCATTCACTAACCCGTGGACGTCACAGTGAAGTCACTGACTCCTCTTCACAGTTCCCCACGCTGCCAATTTTGGAGTCATCTCGAAATTTTCATCTTGTGTCCCACAAACCCAAGCTCAGATCATTCTCTATATTGAGGTTAGTAATGGTTCCAACACTGACCCTGGGGCACACCAATGTTTACATCCCCCCAGTCTGAAGAAAATCTATTAACCACTGCTTTCTGTTTTCTGCCCTTTCAACAACTTCCTGTACACACTGCCTCATTCCTTTTAATATGGTAAGTACTAATTTTATCAACAAGCCTCCTGTCCTGCATCTTACCAAAAAACCCTTTCACAATCAATGGACACAACATCCACTACATTTCCTTTATCAGTCGACTTGAGTTATCTCAAATGATCCATGTTGGCTGTTCTTAATTGATGTGTTTTTCTAACAAATGTTGAAATGTTTGCTCCACCTCATCTGGTTTGATCTGTTTCAAGACGCAACAGAAAGGTTGCGTTGTCTCCTGGAGTTAAAGATAAATTAGGTTTTAAAAATTATGTTTCAGACAATGAGGGACATCTGGGCTTAGACCCGCCCATTCGGTGCCGCACTCACACACTCCGATTCGTTGGAGGACCAACTCCCCCCTCACCCGCCCACACCTCCAGTCAATTTCCGCTCCTCCGATTGGTCCGGAACTCTCCTTAGTCACCAGGACGGGATTAGTGGTGAGACTGACATCCTGAGGTGCAGTTCGAAAATAAACATGAATTGAACCCGTCAGTTGCAACATTTAATAAAACGAAATTAATAAAAGATACCGTAAAAAATATTTTCTGGATTTCACCAAAATGGGGGAGCGTCTGCGCTGTGTGTTTGTGCCGGTTTAAATGGCACAAAGAGCTGGGGTTTCAGTTTATTTTATTTTCCTTGGTCCAAACGCGCTCTCCCTGCTTCCAATGTTTTTGTTTTTCGGCCTGATATTAAGATCATCAATGGCGGCTGCATCACCCAGCATGCAGCGCGGTACAGATTGTGCCCTATCCGAATCAGTGGAGCCCAGTGCGCAGGCGCAGTAGTGACTCATTTCCGGTCAGTGTGTCCTGAACATGCGCGGCCAGTCGAGGCTGCGGGAGGAGCGCGTTCGGTGCAGGTCAGAGGATCGGAGCAAGAGGCTCAATAAACCCCGGGGCCCGGGTCCGGGCTCAGGCCCAGGCTCAGGCTTTACAAACCCCGAGTGCGGCCCCAGACCCGAATATAAAACAGTGAACATTATCCCCCCCTCACTACCCGCCGGGAAATGAAGGGGAAATGGGGATCGGTCAGGGAGCGTCTGTAAATGAAGGGGAAATGGGGATCGGTCAGGGAGCGTCTGTAAATGAAGGGGAAATGGTGATCAGTCAGGGAGCGTCTGTAAATGAAGGAGAAATGGTGATCGGTCAGGGAGCGTCTGTAAATGAAGGGGAAATGGGGATCGGTCAGGGAGCGTCTGTAAATGAAGGGGAAATGGTGATCAGTCAGGGAGCGTCTGTAAATGAAGGAGAAATGGTGATCGGTCAGGGAGCGTCTGTAAATGAAGGAGAAATGGTGATCGGTCAGGAAGCGTCTGTAAATGAAGGGGAAATGGTGATCAGTCAGGGAGCGTCTGTAAATGAAGGAGAAATGGTGATCGGTCAGGGAGCGTCTGTAAATGAAGGGGAAATGGTGATCAGTCAGGGAGCGTCTGTAAATGAAGGAGAAATGGTGATCGGTCAGGGAGCGTCTGTAAATGAAGGAGAAATGGTGATCGGTCAGGAAGCGTCTGTAAATGAAGGGGAAATGGGGATCGGTCAGGGAGCGTCTGTAAATGAAGGAGAAATGGTGATCGGTCAGGGAGCGTCTGTAAATGAAGGGGAAATGGGGATCGGTCAGGGAGCGTCTGTAAATGAAGGAGAAATGTGATTGGTCAGGGAGCATCTGTAAATGAAGGAGAAATGGTGATCGGTCAGGGAGCGTCTGTAAAAGGAGAAGAAATGGTGATGGGTCAGTGATCGTCTGTTAATGAAGGAGAAATGGTGATCTCTATATCTTTATTCATCCAGGGAGCTCTAGCTTTGGATGCTGTTCCTTTCCTCCTCGTGGGAATCTGTCCACTCTGTACCCAAACCCACTCCTCCTTGAAGGCCTCCCACTGTTCAATTACTGTTCTGCCTGCCAATTTTTGATTCCAATCCACCTGGACAAGATCCCTTTTTAACTCACTGGAATTAGCCCTCCTCCAGTTCAGAATTTTCACATTTGACTGTCCCCTGTCCTTTTCCATAACTGTTCTAAACCTAATGAGATTATGATCACTGCTGCCCCACTGAAACATGCTCCACCTGCCCCACTTCATTCTCCACACAGAGCCCACTGCTGCACTCACACTCACTCTCACACTCACATTTACTCTCTCACACTCACTCTCTCACACTCACTCTCTCACACTCACATTCACTCTCACACTCACATTCACTCTCATTCTCACTCACTCTCTCACATTCACTCACACTCTCATTCACTCTCTCACTCTCGCATTCACTCTCGCACTCACTCTCTCGCACTCTCTCTCACCCTTTCACTCATGGTTTAGGGCCACTGAAAGATGATGCAATGGGTTTGGATTTCAGCACAGGGAAGAGGGAGAGTGTGTGGGATGGGGATTTGCAGCTTTAAGGCACAAGAGTGGAAAGAATGTTCCGTAGAAGCTAGAATTGTCTGTTCTGAATTTCTATCCTGTACTTACAGTGATGACTTTTATAAACTCCTTTATAGGGTATTAGAAGGGGAGGATTAGCAGAGGGAAACTCAAACCAAACAGCACGTCAAGATCTGACAGAGTCACTCGATTCATCAGGACCTGAATATCATCGGCCTTTGAATGTGGAAGGAGAAATGTTTGTCTGTTCTATCTGTGGGAGAAGATTTCAAACATCAGTGTGAGTGGAAAAGCACCGAGACACACACACCCGAGTGAGAGTGTTCCAGTGCACTGACTGTGGAAAGAGCTTTAACCAGTTACACAGCCAGAAAAAACACTGCACCATTCACAGCGGGGAGAAACCGTACACGTGTTCTCTGTGTGGACGAGGCTTCAACTGATCGTCCAACCTGGAGAAACACAAGGACACCCGGACCATGGAGAAACCGTGGAAATGTGGGGACTGTGGGAAGGGATTCAATTACCCATCCAGGCTGGAAACTCATCGACGCAGTCACACTGGGGAGAGGCCGTTCACCTGCTCCGTGTGTGGGAAGGGATTCACTATTTCATCCGACCTGCTGAAACACCAGCGAGTTCACACTGGCGAGAGGCCGTTCTCCTGCTCCGTGTGTAAGAAGAGATTCACTCAGTCATCCACCCTGCTGGCACACCAGCGAGTTCACACTGGGGAGAGGCCTTTTAAATGTTCTGACTGTGAGAAGAGGTTTAAAAGCAAAATTGAACTGCTGACACACCAACGCACTCACACTGGGGAGAGACCGTTCATCTGCTCCGTGTGTGGGAAGAGATTCACTTGGTCATCACACCTGCTGTCACACCAGCGAGTTCACTCCGATGAGAGACCTTTTAAATGCTCTGACTGTGGGAAGAGCTTTAAAGGCAGAAATGAGCTGCTGAGACATCAACGCAGTGACACCGGGGAGAGGCCGTTCACCTGCTCCGTGTGCGGAAAGAGATTCACACTGTCATCCACCCTGCTGGCACACCAGCGAGTTCACACTGGGGAGAGGCCGTTCACCTGCTCAGTGTGTAAGAAGAGATTCACTCATTCATCCTCCCTGCTGAAACATCAACTTGTTCACACTGATGGGAGACCTTTTAAATGTTCTGACTGTGAGAGGAGCTTTAAAAGCAAAATTGAACTGCTGCAACACCAACGCACTCACACTGGGGAGAGACCGTTCATCTGCTCTGTCTGTAAGAAGAGATTTACTCGGTCATCCCACCTGCTGATACACCAGCGAGTTCACACTGGGGAGAGGCCGTTCTCCTGCTCCGTGTGTGGGAAGAAATTCACTCATTCTTCCACCCTGCTAACACACCAGCGAGTTCACTCCGATGAGAGACCTTTTAAATGTTCTGACTGTGAGAAGAGGTTTAAAAGCAAAAGGAATCTGCTGACACACCAACGCACTCACACTGGGGAGAGGCCGCTCACCTGCTCCGTGTGAGGGAAGGGATTCACTATTTCATCCAAACTGCTGACACACCAACTTGTTCACACTGGGGAGAGACCTTTTTAATGTTCTGACTGCACGAAGAGCTCTAAATACAGATACAAATTGTGAAGACATCGACACACTCACGCCAGGGAGAGGCCGTTCACCTGCTCCCTGTGTAAGAAGAGATTTACTCGGTCATCACACCTGCTGAGACACCAGCGAGTTCACTCTGATAAGAGACCTCTGAAATGTTCTGACTGTGAGAAGGGCTTTAAAACAAATGATCTGAAACACCAACACACTGACACTGGGGAGAGACTGTTCACCTGCTCCGTGTGTGGGAAGGGATTCACTCAGTCATCACATGTGCTGAGACACCAGCGAGTTCACAAGTGACTGCAGGGGTTGGATTCTGCAGTTAATCCCATCCAGGACTGAACTATGGTGTTTAGAGTCAGGAAGAACAACGTGTAAGGATTAACCCATTAACAGATAGAATTTAGTATAATTATAATCAATATTAGAAGTGGAACAAAATGTACTGTGAATCTATGTATCTATAAATGTAAACTGTACTGTGTATTAATATAGAATGAACCATGTAACGTGTGTTCAATAAGAAAGTGCTGGTGGGCCGAGAAGGATGCATGATGGTTATTATAGTCAAGTTTGCAGTTAAAACTAAAAGGATGCTGACAACAGTAAAGTGGGAATTAACAGACCTAAGGGAGGAATGTGCTGTAATAGCATAATGTCTAAAAGACATGTAGATAAAGGGACTGAAGGTTCATTAAATCAAGGAGTCACTCAGGCTCAGGCCTCTCTATCTCGAGCCTCCACAAGCCAGTGAGCAGAAGTCTGTTTATACAAACGGTTCTGTGAAGGCTGGCAATGTAAACTCTAAATAAGGTTCTGTTAAGTCTGTAACAAGAAGGCACGGATGGTACCAGGAGTTCTGCTTGGAATGTAACTTCTGAAGGTTGAGAGACATGAATAATGGTCAGGCTGAGAGATGTGGATGTGAGAGTGAACTGCTCATAAACTGAAAAAGGGAATAAGAAGAGACCTCAAAAGCTGAGGAAGGCGCACAAGATTCTGGCAAGGAAGAAGAGAACTTTTCAGTCAACAGATCACAGCAAGAGAGAGAGAGAGAGACCGCACCGTAGTCACTTGGAGGGATAGAGAGAGAGAGAGAGAGAGACCGCACTGTAGTCACTTGGAGGGATAGAGAGAGAGACCGCACCGTAGTCACTTGGAGGGATAGAGAGAGAGACCGCACCGTAGTCACTTGGAGGGACAGAGAGAGAGAGAGAGAGAGACCGCACCGTAGTCACTTGGAGGGATAGAGAGAGAGAGAGAGAGAGAGACCGCACCGTAGTCACTTGGAGGGATAGAGAGAGAGAGACCGCACCGTAGTCACTTGGAGGGATAGAGAGAGAGAGAGAGAGAGACCGCACCGTAGTCACTTGGAGGGATAGAGAGAGAGAGAGAGAGAGAGACCGCACCGTAGTCACTTGGAGGGACACTCCCGAGGTTTCAAGGAACACTCACTATTTCTCTTTGTTAAGTATCACCTTTTTGCTCTAATTGTGATGTGATTAATAAATCGGTTTTGCCTTTAACCGTAATACCAGTACCAGTGGTGATCTTGTTGTTGTCAGGAACCAGTCCTTAGACTGGATCAGATTATAATCCTGAAAATAGTGCTTTAAATCCTACAATTGGCGACCACGAAGGGACTATTTCTGACAACAGCTAAAACCTGGTGGAGGATAGTTACATAATATAAATTGATTATTTCTCCATTAAAATGCAGTGAGTGGGGGATAGTTACAGAATATAAATTGATTATTTCTCCATTAAAATGCAGTGAGTGGGGGATAGTTACATAATATAAATTGATTATTTCTCCAGTAAAATGCAGTGAGTGGGGGATAGTTACATAATATAAATTGATTATTTCTCCAGTAAAATGCAGTGAGCGGAGTGCACACCCACCACGGGTGGCCTCATAAAATGAGGACAATCAGTTCTTCTTTCCTTGGTTAGCGGTCTGTGTCATCTGGGGATTTAGTTCAGTGATAGAGCGCATGTTTCGCATGTGTTGAGGTCCTGGGTTCAACTCCCAGCCTCTCTTTAAGTAATTATTGACCAGAATTACCCACGGAAAGTTGAATGACGTTTTTTGAGCTCAGCGAGTTCCAACTTCTGAGGCTCCACAAGCATTAAATTGTCCCGGAGCGGGACTTCATCTCTCGGTCCCCTCAACAGCTCAACTCAAAGCAGCCGCCGACTGAGGGGAATGTGTGACGGTGCAATATCGAGCGAGCAGTCCCAGCTCTTGTTCCTGTTTGACGCTCTGTCATTCTTCCATCTCACTTTATGATTCAGAGGTTGGATTTCAGCCTTGTCACTGACCATTAGCGATTGGGTTTTTTTATTTCCACAGACTTTTTTTTGGAAAGTTCAAAGTAAAGAGGAGCAGAAACCCCGTGAACTGAAGCAGAGGTTGAACATTGTGAACACGCGGCACCGCTGGGCATCTCGATATCCTGGAGAGACGGAGCAGAAAGCTCACGGCTTCACTTCTAAAGTGTCTGCTTGTTTATTTCTCAGGTACCTTTTGACCAGTGGGGATGTAGCTCAGTGGAAGAGCGCATGCTTTGCATGTATGAGGTCCCGGGTTCAATCCCCGGCATCTCCAAACAAGTTACATTTCAAATTTTGGATTCAACTGTGAGAATATCATCTGAGACTCGCCTCACATTTGCACACAAGGAGAGACAAGAGTTTCTTCACCTCGCGAAAAACCGAACGCTCCGCACAGAATATCATTCAATGGGAGAGCGCCCACGGTGTTTCAATGGCTCCCATCTCATGGTTGAACAGCTTGCCCAGTGATAGATTATTTCCAGTTTCACAGATTGGGGGGAAGCAGCAGACCGGCGTTCCGACCACAAAGAGGGAAGAATAGTCTGGATGTTGGGAGCTTCTTCTTTTCCCAGAGAGGAGTGAGCATCTGGAATGTATTCCCGGCTGGTGTGGTGGGTGCTGACTCTCTCTGGTGTGGTGGGCGCTGACTCTCTCTGGTGCAGTGGGCGCTGACCCTCTCCGGTGCGGTGGGTGCTGACCCTCTCCGGTGCGGTGGGTGCTGACCCTCTCCGGTGCGGTGGGTGCTGACTCTCTCCGGTGCGGTGGGCGCTGACCCTCTCTGGTGCGGTGGGTGCTGACTCTCTCCGGTGCGGTGGGGGCTCACTCTCTCCGGTGCGGTGGGCGCTCACTCTCTCCGGTGCGGTGGGGGCTCACTCTCTCCGGTGCGGTGGGCGCTCACTCTCTCCGGTGCGGTGGGTGCTGACACTCTCCGGTGCGGTGGGCGCCGACTCTCTCCGGTGCGGTGGGCGCCGACTCTCTCCGGTGCGGTGGGCGCCGACTCTCTCCGGTGCGGTGGGCGCCGACTCTCTCCGGTGCGGTGGGCGCCGACTCTCTCTGGTGCGCTGGGTGCTGACCCTCTCTGGTGCGATGGGTGCTGACCCTCTCTGGTGCGCTGGGTGCTGATCCTCTCTGGTGCGGTGGGTGCTGACTCTCTCTGGTGCGGTGGGTGCTGACCCTCTCTGGTGCGATGGGTGCTGATCCTCTCTGGTGCGGTGGGTGCTGACTCTCTCCGGTGCGGTGGGCGCCGACTCTCTCCGGTGCGGTGGGCGCTGACTCTGACTCTCTCTGGTGCGCTGGGTGCTGACCCTCTCTGGTGCGATGGGTGCTGACCCTCTCTGGTGCGCTGGGTGCTGATCCTCTCTGGTGCGGTGGGTGCTGACTCTCTCTGGTGCGGTGGGTGCTGACCCTCTCTGGTGCGATGGGTGCTGATCCTCTCTGGTGCGGTGGGTGCTGACTCTCTCTAGTGCGGTGGGTGCTGACTCTCTCTGGTGCGGTGGGTGCTGACTCTCTCTGGTGCGGTGGGTGCTGACTCTCTCTGGTGCGCTGGGTGCTGACCCTCTCTGGTGCGATGGGTGCTGACCCTCTCTGGTGCGATGGGTGCTGATCCTCTCTGGTGCGGTGGGTGCTGACTCTCTCTGGTGCGGTGGGTGCCGACTCTCTCTGGTGCGGTGGGTGCTGATCCTCTCTGGTGCGGTGGGTGCTGACCCTCTCTGGTGCGGTGGGTGCCGACTCTGGTGCGGTGGGTGCTGACTCTCTCTGGTGCGGTAAGTGCTGACTCTCTCTCCGCCTTCTCGAGGGATCTGGACCGGTTCTTGACTGGGGCAGAGATCGCATCATATTTTTTTTTATTCGTTCACGGGATGTGGGCGTCGCTGGCGAGGCCAGCATTTATTGCCCATCCCTAATTTCCCTCGAGAAGGAAGGTGAGTGGTTTTACAGTTAACCAATGCATGGTCAGTGTGATCCACTGGACTCGATTCGATAGCCTGAGGGAGTCGGGGAGGAATTTCCCAGAATTTCCCCTCCTTATTGGCCCTGGATTTTTTTCTGGTTTGTAACCGCTCCCAGGAGATTCCATGTTCCCGGTGGGTGGGGCTGGTGGTGTGTGCAGGAAGTGTCCAGTCACGATGCTCCAGGTATGTGGGGCAGGATTGATGAACGAGCTGGTCTTTTCCTGCCCGTCATGTCCGTCTGTAACCCCAGATCGTCAAGGTGTTTTTAGTGAAGTGATCTTTAAACACAAAATCCTCACCTGGGACAAGTCCTGCGTCCGTCCATAGTGAAATGAGACTCAATGCCCTCCGCCTTTTACATTATTGTATTGTCCGTTTGGTTAAGATGAAAATACAAATTATCCGCTCTGGGCTCTTCCAGTCTCTCTGTGTTTCTCTCTCCTGCTAAACTGACTGACTGTCAGATAATAGTAACTGGTGTCCTCTCCATCCCGTTCTCAACACCCAGACACGACTAGTTACTGAATAAATTCAACACTCACAGACAGTCCAGTGTAAGATAGTCACAGACGGTTTCTCTCCACCTTTCCTTACAGGACTAGCCAATGATGAATGCCCCGTCAGACCGGTTGATATACAGTAAAAGGGACAGTGACCGTCTCACCAATAGCACCGGAGGTCTGTTCACATACACAGAATCAGTCTTTTCCTTTCTATCAGTGTGTCTATATTACGCTCAGTAACAGTATCCCGCCTCCTTGTACAGCACTGGGGAGAGAGAAAGACAGACAGACAGAGAGAGACACACAGACAAACAGACACAGTATCAGTCTCACACTTCCCATCAGTGTGTCCGTTTCACACTCAGTAACAATATTCCACCTTCATTTACAGCGCTAGAGAGAGATAAAAACAGACAGGCACAGTATCAGAATTACACTTCCTATCAGTGTCTCTGTCTCACACTCAGTAACAGTATCCCACCTTCATAATCTGTACAAAAGAGAGAGAGAGAAACTGACCTGTAATGTCCCGTTTTCACCCAGGAACAAATTGGAAAATATTCCATTCCAATTGCTATTCCAAGGTGGAGTGACAGAATATGCAGTCTCATCTCTCACTGATATTATTTCAGAGACAGACACATTATTAATCCCACTCTCAGGGACAGTGTCACACATTTAACCCTCTCTTGCATGTTGTCCCCTCTGCAATCTTGCAGCTCAGGGCCATTCTGTATTACTCTCAGTGACCGAGAGTTTCACTCCGATTGAAATAAACTGGGACTGTTGCTGCCTGATATTAATCCTACACGGTCCCAGCAAATACACCGACTCCCACTTTCCTCCCCCGTTTCTCCAGGATTGGTTTGAGGAATCCTCCCTCCAGTTTCGGAGTCAAACGTCACTTTATCAGTAAGGGAGCCAAGAATGAACAGAACCCATTGGCTCATTCCACAGCCGCTTACTTTATCTCTGAAAGACTCTTTCCCATCAAAAGAGCCCGAGAGAAACAGCAGGGATGGAAACCTCGAGTTTAATAGTTGGAGATTGTAAAGTCAGTCTGGATTCCAGCGTTAGGCACTGGTGGAATCCCATCTGTTTCCCATTCTGGTGCCTGTTCCTGCACTGCCTGTGGAGCCCATTCCCTCTGACCTTTCCCCCAGACCCACTTCCTTTGCTCAGACAGGCGGGAATGGAGAGATCACGGCCCCCGGGGGAAGGGAGCAAAGAGCAGCCTCGTTACAGCAGCTCATCGCTCCGGGACCGTGTCCGCAGATGGGCTCAGAGATCGGCATTGAGTCCGGGGGAAGGGCAGGAGGAGTCCGGGGGCTGTTTGTAAGAGGCGGAGTGGATCAGGAACTGGTCCCGGAACATGGAGTGAGAGGGGGGGAAGGGAGAGGTCATTCTCGGGCTGTGTGTGGACAGGGTGTGTCCAGGGGAAGGGAGAGAGAATGGGAAGAACCTGCTATTAAAACCATTGCTGCTTTCACTCCCCAAACCAGGAGTGAATGGTCCTGGTTTAGTTCCAGTCTCACCCTGTTTATTGTTATTGGACAGTGAAGAGTGGAAACAGAGCCGGACAGTAAGGATGTGGGGAGTTATACAAAGAGCATCTATTGCAGGCACCAGGTGAGAAGTGTGAAGGACACAATTTAAACAGCGGCTGTTATGTTTGGGTTGAACGGTTAGTCCCATGGGAGAGGGGATTAGAAACCTGACCTGGACAAAGGTCCCTGCCCCATCGGGTCGTCCCATTCATGGATCAGTGCAGGGGTTGGGTTGTGTCTGGATGTCACTAAATTGTTGTAAAATAGCCCAACACACCTGGTGTGCAGAAGCTGAGTGCTGCAGTGGAGTCAGACACTGACACTGTTTGTATCACTGGTTTTCATTT
This sequence comes from Heptranchias perlo, assembly GCF_035084215.1. NCBI lineage: Eukaryota > Metazoa > Chordata > Chondrichthyes > Hexanchiformes > Hexanchidae > Heptranchias > Heptranchias perlo. Next base: position 16,599 of record NW_027139745.1, on the reverse strand, counting down.
GTGGATATTCAAAATGATCATTAGAGATATTAAACTGATCACTTTTCCATTTTCAACCTCACCGTTTCTTGGGTTACAAGAGATCATTTTCTTTCCACAGGCGAATCCTTGAATGATCCAGAATGAATGTGATGTTTCCTCCACCCGAGGCACAAGGAGGAGTGCAGCCAGCTCCTTCTCACACACAGGAGGTACATTATCACCCACAGAGCACAGAGACACAGACAGGTCATCAGTTCCACAGTCTCAGACAGTAGAAGTAGTCAGTCCCACACTGATCCCAAGTTCCAGAGACACACTTTCAATCCAACATTCAAACAGAGCGGGTGAGGCAGACACTGTTCCATTTCCCCCGAACTCAGTCCCGCTGACAGGTCGATACAAAAATCCCAGTCCAAAATCACACTCTCAGATTGAAAGGCACTGTGTCAATCTCACAATCGGGCAACATAGCTACGAATTAAATACCAGAGAGAAATCACACATGGTATCCGATTGAAAGGGACAGAATGAATCCCAATAATGTACCTGAGATTCCAATTGAATACTATCCCAGAACTCTCTCACACATGACTTTAATACATGAAATATCCATTCGAAAAGTGAACCATTTGCTACAAATTGCAAACAAATCCAAACTTCACGTACAGTATCGATTGAGAAATACTGAAAGATAGTAAACCTGAGAAACAAATTAGATACCTGTTCAGAATGCACTCGTAGAATGAAATTTAAAGATAGAGTATCAATTCTATTAGTGCAGACTGAGATACACATTATATACCAGTCCAAAAATCTCATACAATATTAGACTGAAAGATACAGTATCAATTCCATTTCTACAGACTGATCTACACATTACAAACCAATTCAAAAATGTCACCTTATCAGTTTGAAAGATTCATTATCATCCACAATCGTACTCACAGAGATGCAGATTTAATAGTGGTCCAAAAAGCACACAAATTATCTGATTAAAACCTCCAACATTAAATCCTAAAGTTCGTCCATATTTACAAATTAAATAAGGAGTAAAACTCTTCAAACATTAAGATATTAAAGCTGAAGTATTGAACGCAATAATGTAATCTGAGAGAATAATTATGTACAGATACAGAATGAAACTCACATTCAGATACAGTACCAGAGACACACAGACACAGAATGAATCCAACACTCACAGATACAGAAGGAATCCCAAACTCACATACAGTACTAGAGACTGACAGACACAGAGTTAATCCCACACTCTCATCAAGTACCAGGGACTGATAGGTACAGTATGAATCCCACACTAACATGCAGTATGAGTAACTGCATATTTAGGATGAATTCAACTCCCACATACAGTACTGGGGACTGTATATAAAGAATGAGTCCCACACTCACATGGAGAAACAGAGACTGACAGATACCGAAAGAATCCCACACTAACACACAGTATGAGAGACTGCCTATAAAGAATGAATCACAAACTCTCACACACACTGCTGACAAGACAGAGAATGAATCCCAAACTCACACACAGTATCAGTGAGTGACAGATACAGAATGAATCCCACACTAACATACAGTACCAGAGACTGACAGACACAAAATGAATCCCACACTCACACACAGTACCAGAGACTGAGAGATACAGAATGAATCCCACTAAACTATCAGGGAATAAGCACAGACCAGGGATCAGGGCCTTTACCCAGTTAACTATCAGGGAATAAGCACAGACCAGGGATCAGGGCCTTTACCCAGTAAACTATCAGAGAATCAGCACAGACCAGGGATCAGGGCCTTTACCCAGTGAACTATCAGAGAGTCAGCACAGACCAGGGATCAGGGCCTTTACCCAGTAAACTATCAGAGAATCAGCACAGACCGGGGATCAGGGCCTTTACCCAGTAAACTATCAGAGAATCAGCACAGACCAGGGATCAGGGCCTTTCACCTGTCAGAGAGAACATTGTATCACAGATCGCTTGTGATAAACCTACACATTCTGATTTACAGCCGTGCATAACAGATGTTTGTAGCTGCGATGGCCGAGTGGTTAAGGCGTTGGACTCGAAATCCCCTGGGGATTTCCTGCGTACGTTCGAATCCTCCTCGCAGCGCGACTTCTTAAAGTTATGTTTACTGCTCAAATAACGATGAACTGGAGTTGACGAACCGTATTCCCTCTCTCAGAGACTCTCCAGCGCGGCTTATGCTTTTAATTCGGAGCCCAATGGTCTCTTGCAAAATTGCGAGACACGTGAAGGAATCTCTCCCAAGCTCCATCTTAAATTCTGCCCGTTCGCAGAACTTGACATTGATCCTATTTCTTCCTATACTTTGATCCCACCTTGTCTCTGTCTCTTGACTCGCTGTGTTTTTCCCTCATGGACTTCTCAGGCTTCGTTGAACGGCCACGGATGATCGAACCTGGAACACCGGCAGTGAAGGGTAAAGATGGAAAGACTGAGACGGGGGGAGTGGCGAGAGGGTGGATTTGGAATTCCTGAGTGACCGCACTGTGAATTTTCCAGATCTGCTTGGAGCACCAATCCCTTCAATTCATCACTTACAGGGACAATTCGACACCCGGTTTCTTTTCCCTGAGCTTGGCGAGATCTTAAAAATTGAAAGCGACCAATATCAGAGCGAACCTCATCACCGACATGATCACAGATACAGAGCGGCCACACTCTGCTTCAGTGAGGGGAAAACCCAGAGCGGTTTCAAGGTTGAATGTAATTGGAAGCAAAGCTCGTTCAATGAAAGTGCAGGTCATTGAGGTGCCTTTAAAGTCCTGATTGTTTGAACTGAATTTCTTTCAAAAGCGCTTGAGATTCAGGTGGAGTGATTTGGGGACTCCTTTTCCCTCTTCGCAAAACTTTGAACCGCAGATCAAGATCCAAAGTCCAGGGCTAAATTAGGGTTTCTCCAGGGTATGAAACATCGAATCAAGAATTATACCCCGACCTCAACGAGCCCAGAAACAAGAACGTGTCACGGACACATTCTCTGAGAGGGCTGTCTGTATGATGAAAAGGCATTTTTGAAAAGACCTCCTGATCAGTTCCGTGTTGGATCCTGAACAAAACACAGCACTGTGTGCTTCTCAAATTCACTAAACACCACGAATTACACAAAGGCACCGCTGGGAGTTGAACCCAGGATCTCCTGTTTACTAGACAGGTGCTTTAACCAACTAAGCCACGGTACCAATTCATGGTAGTGTTTCCCACCTCCTCTCATTAATATCTATCAGCTACACGTCACATTCTGTTGTGGGTTCAGACTGTTTGATCTTTGTCTATTTCACTTGCCCGTTTCCCTGTGAATCCCGATACTGACTGCGTTTCAGGCTGTGTTTATCTTTCTGTGTCCATCAGTGCTTTGATAGACGAATGAATATTTGTGCTTGTGTTTGTTTGTTACTTTAAATAAATTAGGGATGGACAATTCTCGCTCTGACACTGAAGAACTAATTGAGCAAATTTCACAGTGAAGTGTTGTTTATTGTGGTGCTGAAACTAAAAAAAATCGTAAAAGGTGCAAAGAGAGAAAACGAGAAAAACTTGTGAATGAAATTAAGGACAACTTTCAAGGTTTTTACACGTACATTAAGAGAAAGAAGGGTGACTGAGAGTAATGTGGGCCCCTGAAAGACAAATGGAGGTGAGATTGTAATTGAAAATCAGGAAATGGCAGACTTGCTAAATACTCACAGAAAAGCATGAGGATAATAAACCAGAGACACGAGGAAAACTGAAAATAAATCAAGGGGATTCAGTGTCAGTAAAATAATGGTATTGGAGAAAACAATTAGACGAAAGATAGACAAATCTCCAGGACCTGATGTTTACCATCCCAGGGGACTAAGGGGAATAGGTGAGGAAATTGTACATGCTTTAGTCATGATCGTTCAAAACTCTCTTGATTCAGGAATTGTTCCATGGATTGAAAAATTTCAAATGTCATTCCATTATATATGAAGGGTAGGAGAGATAAAGCAGGAAATTATAGACCGATTCGTCTGACGTCTGTTGTGGGGAAGTTACCAGAATCTGTTATCAGGGAAAGAATGACTGAGCACTTGGATAAACATGAATTGATTAGAGTCAGCATGGATTTGTAAAGTGTAAGTCAAGTCTAACGAAACTAGTTGAACTTTTTGAAGATGTAACTAACGTGGTGAATAATGGAGTGTCTATGGGTGTTATGTGTACATTGACTTCCAGAGGGATTCGTTAAGGTTTAACATCAGAGACTGTTAACAGAAATGAGAACATGTGGAATTCAAAGCAACCCATTGACATGGGGAGGGAGTTGGTTTGGAGGTAGGAGACAGAGAGTAGGGTTAATGGGTATGTACTCAAATTGACAGGATTTGATTAGTGGTGTCCCCCAGGGATCTGTATAAATGAGGCAGATAAAGGAATAGAGAGCCGGATATCCAGGTTTGTCGACGACACCAAGTTAGGGTGCACAGTGAGTAGTGTAGATGGGAGCATAAAGTTATAAAGGGAAATTGATAGATTCAGTGAGTTGGTAAAACTGTGTCAGATGGAACTTACATAGAATTACATCGAATGTACATCACAGAAACAGGCAATTCGGCCCAACCAGACTATGCCGGTGTTTATGCTGCAGACGAGCCTCCTCCAACCCCTCTTCATCTAACCCTATGAGCAAACCCGAATATTCCTTTCTCCTCCATGTGTTTATCTCACTTCACCGTAAATGCATCCATGATATTCGCCTTAACTACTCCGTGTGGGAGCGAGCTGCACATTCTAACGCCTCTCTGGATAAATATGTTTCTCTTGAATGCCAGATTGGATTTATTGATGACTATTATATTCATGGCCCGAAGTTCTGACGTCCCCACTCCCAAAAGTACAAACACCTTATCTACATCTGACCGATCAAACCCTTGCATAATCTTAAAGTCCTGGATCAGGTCACCCTCAGCCTTCTCTTTTCGATACAAAAGAGCCCCAGACTGTTCAAAGTTTCAATCTGGGGAAATGTGAGACCATCCACTTTGGCCCGAAGCAAGATAAATCAGAGTATTTTCAAAATGGTGAGAAGCCAGGAACTGTGGGTGAGCAGAGATACTTCGGGAAATCACGAAGAGTTGGCAGACAGGTGCAAAAAATAATTAAAATGGCTAATGGAATGTCGGCCTTTATCTCAAGGGAACTGGAATTCAAAAGGGTGGAAGTTATGTTAGAATTCTATAAACTCTGCTAAGGCCACATTCAGAGTACGGCATTCAGTCCTGGGCACCAGACCTCAGGAAGGATATATTGGCCTTGCAGGAGGTGCAGCGCAGAAAGACCAGAATGATACCGGGGCTAAAATGTTTAAATTATGAGGGCAAGTTGCGTGGACAAGGTTTGTATTTCCTCGTGTATCGAGGATTAAGTGGTGATGTAATTCAGGTGTTGAAGGTGATTCAATGATCCAATGGTGGGTGTGTGAGTTGGTGCTGAATCGGTCCCCTTCAGTGAAGAGAGGGTCAGCGGGCGCCTGACAGACACGGCTCGGAACGGGACTCGCTTCTCTCCGGCGGCAGCGGCTGGTTTAGAGAGATCTCTCTGTCTGCTGCTGTTACTCCGCCTCCCGCACTCTGGGAGAACCGCGGAGCTCGGTCCTCATTTTTCTCTTATGGATCCGGCTCCATCCGTTTACTGTTGACGGGAGTGCGTCTGAAACCAAGTCAGTCAGAAGCGGGTGCAAATCACAACATAGGCACAGGCCCAAGGACTGGGGACTGGTTTGATATTGGGTCCTTTTTAAGGGATAGGCTGTAGAATGTTTGTATAATAATAATGATCAGAATTAACTTTGATACAATGAAGTTTTTCTCAGTTATTTCCCATTTCCACCCTCACCAGTTTTATACAGTAACAGGTAACAATGTTTGAGGGATGTGATGTCCAGTGTTGGTGGAATCAGTGTAATTTAACTTGATACATTGAAGAATCTCTTGTCCATCCCAGGCTCTTACCTTAGGTTTAGACCCTCACCTAGTTTAAAATCGGTCACTCACTGATATAAATAAACCAGTAACAATCCCGAAACCTCAGCGGGGATATTTGTTCCGATACTTAGTGACGGTCCCAATTTCCACTGAAATTCTCAATCAGCAAATCCCAGAGGCTGTTTCGGGTTTGACAAACTGTGAAACAGATTGTTTTAAAAGCCGGAAAGAGGGAAAAACTGGTGGTTGATATGAAGTGTTATACATTATCTCTTTCTGTTTCAGATTTACAATTTCTCTTTGTGTGTTACTGACAGGAGAGGCTATAACGGAGCCCAGTGACTGGGTAACGAGCTGCACTGAGTCATTGGCCTGTGTTACAGACCGGCTCGTTGGACCTGCTCATTTCGTGAACTCGCTGGTGTCTCAGCACGTGTGATGACTGAGTGAATCCCTTCCCACACACGGAGCAGGTGAACAGTCTCTCAACCAATGGGCATGCGTTGATGTGTCAGCAGTTCATTTCTGCTTTTAAGCTCTTCTCACAGTCACTGCATGAAAAGGTCACTCAATAGTGTGAACAAGTTAATGTTTCAGAAGGTGGGATGATCGAGTGAATCTCTTCCCACACACGGAGCAGGTGAAAAGTCTCTCCCCAGTGTGAGTGCGTCAATGTCTCAGCAGTTCGTTTCTGATTTTAAATCTCTTCCCACAGTCAGAATATTTGAAGGTCTCTCAGTGTGAACTCGCTGGTGTTTCAGCAGGGTGGATGACCAAGTGAATCCCTTCCCACACACTGAGCAGGTGAACGGCCCCTCCCCAGTGTGGGTGCGTTGGTGTGTCAGCAGATTAAATTTGCTTTTATACCTCTTCTCACAGTCAGAACATTTAAAAGGTCTCTCATCAGTGTGAAGTCGCTGGTGTGTCAGCAGGGCCGATGAATGAGCGAATCCTTTCCCACACACGGAGCAGGTGAACGGCCTCTCCCCAGTGTGAACTCGCTGGTGTGTCAGCAGGGTCGATGAATGAGCGAATCCCTTCCCACACACGGAGCAGGTGAACGGCCTCTCCCCAGTGTGAACTCGCTGGTGTGACCGAAAGTGTGATGACTGAGTGAATCCCTTCCCACACACGGAGCAGGTGAACGGCCTCTCCCCAGTGTGAGTGCGTTGGTGTTTCAGCAGTTCAATTTTGCTTTTAAAGCTCTTCTCACAGTCAGAACATTTAAAAGGTCTCTCATCAGTGTGAACTCGCTGGTGTGTCAGCAGGTTGGATGACTGAGTGAATCCCTTCCCACACATGGAGCAGGAGAACGGCCTCTCCCCATTGTGAACTCGCTGGTGTGTCAGCAAGGTGGATGAATGACCGAATCCCTTCCCACACACTGAGCAAGTGAACGGCCTCTTCCCAGTGTGAACTCGCTGGTGTGACAGAAAGTGTGATGACCGAGTGAATCCCTTCCCACACACGGAGCAGGTGAACGGCCTCTCCCCAGTGTGAGTGCGTTGGTGTTTCAGCAGTTCAATTTTGCTTTTAAAGCTCTTCTCACAGTCAGAACATTTAAAAGGTCTCTCATCAGTGTGAACTCGCTGGTGTGTCAGCAGGTTGGATGACTGAGTGAATCCCTTCCCACACACGGAGCAGGTGAACGGCCTCTCCCCAGTATGAGTGCGTTGGTGTTCCAGCAGATTCCTTTTGCATTTAAACCTCTTCTCACAGTCAGAACATTTAAAAGGTCTCTCATCAGTGTGAACTCGCTGGTGTGTCAGGAGGCCGGATGACTGAGTGAATCCCTTCCCACACATGGAGCAGGTGAACGGCCTCTCCCCAGTGTGACGGCGTCGATGAGTATCCAGCTCTGAAGGGTAATTGAATCCCTTCCCACAGTCCCCACATTTCCACGGTTTCTCCATGGTCTGGGTGTCCTTGTGTCTCTCCAGGTTGGACGATCAGTTGAAGCCTCGTCCACACACAGAACACGTGTACGGTTTCTCCCCGCTGTGAATGGTGTGATGTTTTTTCAGGCTGTGTAACTGGTTAAAGCTCTTTCCACAGTCAGTGCACTGGAACACTCTCACTCGGGTGTGTGTGTCTCGGTGCTTTTCCACTCACACTGATGTTTGAAATCTTCTCCCACGGATAGAACAGACAAACATTTCTCCTTCCACATTCAAAGGCCGATGATATTCAGGTCCTGATGAATCGAGTGACTCTGTCAGATCTTGACGTGATCTTTGGTTTGAGTTTCCCTCTGTAAATCCTCCCCTGTAAAAGGAGTTGAAAAAAGTTATCACTGTAAGTACAGGATAGAAATTCAGATCAGATAACTCTACTTTCTATGGAACATTATTTCCTCTCTCATTACTCAAAGCTGAAACTCCCCTGTCCCACACACTCTCCCTCCTCCCTGTGCTGAAATCCAAACCCATCGCATCATCTTTCAGTGGCCCTAAACCGTGATTGAAAGGGTGAGAGAGTGAGTGTGAGAGAGAGAGTGTGAGAGAGAGAGTGTGAGAGAGAGAGAGTGTGAGAGAGAGAGAGTGTGAGAGAGAGACAGTGAGAGAGAGAGACAGTGAGAGAGAGAGACAGTGAGAGAGAGAGACAGTGAGAGAGAGAGACAGTGAGAGAGAGAGACAGTGAGAGAGAGAGACAGTGAGAGAGAGAGACAGTGAGAGAGACAGTGTGAGAGAGTGAATGTGAGTACAGCAGTGGGCTCGGTGTGGAGAATGAAGTGGGGCAGGTGGAGCATGTTTCATTGGGGCAGCAGTGATCATAATCTCATTCGGTTCAGAACAGTTATGGAAAAGGACAGGGGACAGTCAAATGTGAAAATTCTGAACTGGATGAGGGCGAATTTCATGAGTTAAAAAGGGATCTTGTCCGTGTGGATTGGAATCAAAAATTGGCAGGCAGAACAGTAATTGAACAATGGGAGGCCTTCAAGGAGGAGTTGGTTTGGGTACAGAGTAGACAGATTCCCACGAGGAGGAAAGGAACAGCATCCAAAGCTCGAGCTCCCTGGATGACTGAAGATACAGAGATCACCATTTCTCCTTCATTTACAGACGCTCCCTGACCGAACAACATTTCTAATTCATTTACAGACGCTCCCTGACCGATCACCATTTCTCCTTCATTTCCAGACACTCCCTGACCGATCACCATTTTCCTTCATTTACAGACGCTCCCTGACCGATCACCATTTCTCCTTCATTTACAGACGCTCCCTGACCGATCACAATTTCTCCTTCATTTACAGACGCTCCCTGACCGATCAACATTTCTCCTTCATTTACAGACGCTCCCTGACCGATAACCATTTCTCCTTCATTTACAGACGCTCCCTGACCGATCACCATTTCTCCTTCATTTACAGACGCTCCCTGACCGATCTCCATTTCTCCTTCATTGACAGACGCTCCCTGATTCGATGAGTCACGAGGTTTGACGCTGACACTGCGCATGCTCGGAGGCCGCGGGCCGTGTGTTGAGTTTCGGGTCTGATCTAAACCGGAGCCCCCGGAGTGTAGAGAGAGAGAGGAGAATGTTCACTGTTTGATATTCGGGCCCGGGGCCGCACTCGGGGTTTGTGAAGCCCCCGCCCCCTCCCCCGGGGTTTATTAACCCGCTCCCCCCGCCCATCTCTCACCTGTTGCCGACACGATCTCGGCCTCACTCCCCGCCCGCCGCGCATGCTCAGCTCACACTGCCCGGGTGATTGACGGGAGCTCCGGACCAATAGGAAGAGCGGAGAGGGGCTGGAGGACCGAGCGGGTGGTTGGTCCTCCAACCAATGGGGGTGGGTGAGGGGCGGGACTTGCGGCACCGAGTGGGCGGGGCTGAGCCCGGATCTCCCTCATTGGCTGAAACTCTGCATCAATTTTAAACCTGATTGATGTCAAACTCGAGGGAAAAAACTGGACTTTAATAAAGGACAAAGAGGAGGGAATATTGGAGGGAATAACACAGTGTAGGGATAAAATGGATTAATTCAGGACAGACAGCAGGGATTATTGGAGGGAATAACACAGTGTAGGGATAAAATGGATTAATTCAGGACAGACAGCAGGGAATATTGGAGGGAATAACACAGTGTAGGGATAAAATGGATTAATTCAGGACAGACAGCAGGGAATATTGGAGGGAATAACACAGTGTGGGGATAAAATGGATTAATTCAGGACAGACAGCAGGGATTATTGGAGGGAATAACACAGTGTAGGGATAAAATGGATCAATTCAGGACAGACAGCAGGGAATATTGGAGGGAATAACACGAGTAGTAGGATAAAATGGATTAATTCAGGACAGACAGCAGGGAATATTGGAGGGAATAACACAGTGTAGGGATAAAATGGATTAATTCAGGACAGACAGCAGGGAATATTGGAGGAATAACACAGTGTAGGGATAAAATGGATTAATTCAGGACAGACAGCAGGGATTATTGGAGGAAATAACACAGTGTAGGGATAAAATGGATTAATTCAGGACAGACAGCAGGGAATATTGGAGGGAATAACACAGTGTAGGGATAAAATGGATTAATTCAGGACAGACAGCAGGGAATATTGGAGGGGAATAACACAGTGTAGGGATAAAATGGATTAATTCAGGACAGACAGCAGGGATTATTGGAGGGAATAACACAGTGTAGGGATAAAAATGGATTAATTCAGGACAGACAGCAGGGAATATTGGAGGGAATAACACAGTGTAGGGATAAAATGGATTAATTCAGGACAGACAGCAGGGATTATTGGAGGAAATAACACAGTGTAGGGATAAAATGGATTAATTCAGGACAGACAGCAGGGAATATTGGAGGAAATAACACAGTGTAGGGATAAAATGGATTAATCAGGACAGACAGCAGGGATTATTGGAGGAAATAACACAGTGTAGGGATAAAATGGATTAATTCAGGACAGACAGCAGGGATTATTGGAGGAAATAACACAGTGTAGGGATAAAATGGATTAATTCAGGACAGACAGCAGGGATTATTGGAGGGAATAACACAGTGTAGGGATAAAATGGATTAATTCAGGACAGACAGCAGGGATTATTGGAGGAAATAACACAGTGTAGGGATAAAATGGATTAATTCAGGACAGACAGCAGGGATTATTGGAGGGAATAACACAGTGTAGGGATAAAATGGATTAATTCAGGACAGACAGCAGGGAATATTGGAGGAAATAACACAGTGTAGGGATAAAATGGATTAATTCAGGACAGACAGCAGGGATTATTGGAGGAAATAACACAGTGTAGGATAAAATGGATTAATTCAGGACAGACAGCAGGGATTATTGGAGGAAATAACACAGTGTAGGGATAAAATGGATTAATTCAGGACAGACAGCAGGGATTATTGGAGGGAATAACACAGTGTAGGGATAAAATGGATTAATTCAGGACAGACAGCAGGGATTATTGGAGGGAATAACACAGTGTAGGGATAAAATGGATTAATTCAGGACAGACAGCAGGGATTATTGGAGGGAATAACACAGTGTAGGGATAAAATGGATTAATTCAGGACAGACAGGGGGGATTATTGAGGGAATAACACAGTGTAGGGATAAAATGGATTAATTCAGGACAGACAGCAGGGATTATTGGAGGAATAACACAGTGTAGGGATAAAATGGATTAATTCAGGACAGACAGCAGGGATTATTGGAGGGAATAACACAGTGTAGGGATAAAATGGATTAATTCAGGACAGACAGGAGGGATTATTGGAGGGAATAACACAGTGTAGGGATAAAATGGATTAATTCAGGACAGACAGCAGGGATTATTGGAGGGAATAACACAGTGTAGGGATAAAATGGATTAATTCAGGACAGACAGCAGGGAATATTGGAGGGAATAACACAGTGTGAGGGATAAAATGGATTAATTCAGGACAGACAGCAGGGATTATTGGAGGGAATAACACAGTGTAGGGATAAAATGGATTAATTCAGGGACAGACAGCAGGGAATTATTGGAGGGAATAACACAGTGTAGGGATAAAATGGATTAATTCAGGACAGACAGCAGGGATTATTGGAGGAAATAACACAGTGTAGGGATAAAATGGATTAATTCAGGACAGACAGCAGGGATTATTGGAGGGAATAACACAGTGTAGGGATAAAATGGATTAATTCAGGACAGACAGCAGGGATTATTGGAGGGAATAACACAGTGTAGGGATAAAAATGGATTAATTCAGGACAGACAGCAGGGATTATTGGAGGGAATAACACAGTGTAGGGATAAAATGGATTAATTCAGGACAGACAGGCAGGGATTATTGGAGGGAATAACACAGTGTAGGGATAAAATGGATTAATTCAGGACAGACAGCAGGGAATATTGGAGGGAATAACACAGTGTAGGGATAAAATGGATTAATTCAGGACAGACAGCAGGGATTATTGGAGGGAATAACACAGTGTAGGGATAAAATGGATTAATTCAGGACAGACAGCAGGGATTATTGGAGGGAATAACACAGTGTAGGATAAAATGGATTAATTCAGGACAGACAGCAGGGATTATTGGAGGGAATAACACAGTGTAGGGATAAAATGGATTAATTCAGGACAGACAGCAGGGATTATTGGAGGGAATAACACAGTGTAGGGATAAAATGGATTAATTCAGGACAGACAGCAGGGATTATTGGAGGAATAACACAGTGTAGGGATAAAATGGATTAATTCAGGACAGACAGCAGGGATTATTGGAGGGAATAACACAGTGTAGGGGATAAAATGGATTAATTCAGGACAGACAGCAGGGATTATTGGAGGGAATAACACAGTGTAGGGATAAAATGGATTAATTCAGGACAGACAGCAGGGATTATTGGAGGGAATAACACAGTGTAGGGATAAAATGGATTAATTCAGGACAGACAGCAGGGATTATTGGAGGGAATAACACAGTGTAGGGATAAAATGGATTAATTCAGGACAGACAGCAGGGATTATTGGAGGGAATAACACAGTGTAGGGATAAAATGGATTAATTCAGGACAGACAGCAGGGATTATTGGAGGGAATAACACAGTGTAGGGATAAAATGGATTAATTCAGGACAGACAGCAGGGATTATTGGAGGGAATAACACAGTGTAGGGATAAAATGGATTAATTCAGGACAGACAGCAGGGATTATTGGAGGGAATAACACAGTGTAGGGATAAAATGGATTAATTCAGGACAGACAGCAGGGATTATTGGAGGGAATAACACAGTGTAGGGATAAAATGGATTAATTCAGGACAGACAGCAGGGATTATTGGAGGGAATAACACAGTGTAGGGATAAAATGGATTAATTCAGGACAGACAGCAGGGATTATTGGAGGGAAATAACACAGTGTAGGGATAAAATGGATTAATTCAGGACAGACAGCAGGGATTATTGGAGGGAATAACACAGTGTAGGGATAAAATGGATTAATTCAGGACAGACAGCAGGGATTATTGGAGGGAATAACACAGTGTAGGGATAAAATGGATTAATTCAGGACAGACAGCAGGGGATTATTGGAGGGAATAACACAGTGTAGGGATAAATGGATTAATTCAGGACAGACAGCAGGGATTATTGGAGGGAATAACACAGTGTGGGGATAAAATGGATTAATTCAGGACAGACAGCAGGGATTATTGGAGGGAATAACACAGTGTGGGGATAAATGGATTAATTCAGGACAGACAGCAGGGATTATTGGGAGGGAATAACACAGTGTAGGGATAAATGGATTAATTCAGGACAGACAGCAGGGATTATTGGAGGAATAACACAGTGTAGGGATAAAATGGATTAATTCAGGACAGACAGCAGGGATTATTGGAGGGAATAACACAAGTGTAGGGATAAAATGGATTAATTCAGGACAGACAGCAGGGATTATTGGATGGGAATAACACAGTGTAGGGATAAAATGGATTAATTCAGGACAGACAGCAGGGATTATTGGAGGGAATAACACAGTGTAGGGATAAAATGGATTAATTCAGGACAGACAGCAGGGATTATTGGAGGGAATAACACAGTGTAGGGATAAAATGGATTAATTCAGGACAGACAGCAGGGATTATTGGAGGAAATAACACAGTGTAGGGATAAAATGGATTAATTCAGGACAGACAGCAGGGATTATTGGAGGGAGAATAACACAGTGTAGGGATAAAATGGATTAATTCAGGACAGACAGCAGGGATTATTGGAGGAATAACACAGTGTAGGGATAAAATGGATTAATTCAGGACAGACAGCAGGGATTATTGGAGGGAATAACACAGTGTAGGGATAAATGGATTAATTCAGGACAGACAGCAGGGATTATTGGAGGGAATAACACAGTGTAGGGATAAAATGGATTAATTCAGGACAGACAGCAGGGATTATTGGAGGGAATAACACAGTGTAGGGATAAAATGGATTAATTCAGGACAGACAGCAGGGATTATTGGAGGAAATAACACAGTGTAGGATAAAATGGATTAATTCAGGACAGACAGCAGGGATTATTGGAGGAAATAACACAGTGTAGGGATAAAATGGATTAATTCAGGACAGACAGCAGGGATTATTGGAGGAAATAACACAGTGTAGGGATAAAATGGATTAATTCAGGACAGACAGCAGGGATTATTGGAGGAAATAACACAGTGTAGGGATAAAATGGATTAATTCAGGACAGACAGCAGGGAATATTGGAGGAATAACACAGTGTAGGGATAAAATGGATTAATTCAGGACAGACAGCAGGGATTATTGGAGGGAATAACACAGTGTAGGGAAAATGGATTAATTCAGGACAGACAGCAGGGATTATTGGAGGGAATAACACAGTGTGTAGGGATAAAATGGATTAATTCAGGACAGACAGCAGGGATATTGGAAGGGAATAACACAGTGTAGGGATAAAATGGATTAATTCAGGACAGACAGCAGGGAATATTGGAGGAAAATAACACAGTGTAGGGATAAAATGGATTAATTCAGGACAGACAGCAGGGAATATTGGAGGGAAATAACACAGTGTAGGGATAAAATGGATTAATTCAGGACAGACAGCAGGGATTATTGGAGGGAATAACACAGTGTAGGGATAAAATGGATTAATTCAGGACAGACAGCAGGGAATTATTGGAGGAAATAACACAGTGTAGGGATAAAATGGATTAATTCAGGACAGACAGCAGGGATTATTGGAGGGAATAACACAGTGTAGGATAAAATGGATTAATTCAGGACAGACAGCAGGGATTATTGGAGGAATAACACAGTGTAGGGATAAAATGGATTAATCAGGACAGACAGCAGGGATTATTGGAGGGAATAACACAGTGTAGGGATAAAATGGATTAATTCAGGACAGACAGCAGGATGATTGAGGAAATAACACAGTGTAGGATAAAATGGATTAATTCAGGACAGACAGCAGGGATTATTGGAGGAAATAACACAGTGTAGGGATAAAATGGATTAATTCAGGACAGACAGCAGGGATTATTGGAGGAAATAACACAGTGTAGGGATAAAATGGATTAATTCAGGACAGACAGCAGGGATATTGGAGAATAACACAGTGTAGGGATAAAATGGATTAATTCAGGACAGACAGCAGGGATTATTGGAGGGAATAACACAGTGTAGGGATAAAATGGATTAATTCAGGACAGACAGCAGGGATTATTGGAGGAAATAACACAGTGTAGGGATAAAATGGATTAATTCAGGACAGACAGCAGGGATTATTGGAGGAAATAACACAGTGTAGGATAAAATGGATTAATTCAGGACAGACAGCAGGGATTATTGGAGGGAATAACACAGTGTAGGATAAAATGGATTAATTCAGGACAGACAGCAGGGATATTGGAGGAAATAACACAGTGTAGGGATAAAATGGATTAATTCAGGACAGACAGCAGGGAATTATTGGAGGAAATAACACAGTGTAGGGATAAAATGGATTAATTCAGGACAGACAGCAGGGATTATTGGAGGGAATAACACAGTGTAGGATAAAATGGATTAATTCAGGACAGACAGCAGGGATTATTGGAGGAAATAACACAGTGTAGGGATAAAATGGATTAATTCAGGACAGACAGCAGGGATTATTTGCAGTGAATATCACAGTGTAGCGGATAAAATGAGATTAATTCAGGACAGACAGCAGGGATTATTGGAGGAAATAACACAGTGTAGGATAAAATGGATTAATTCAGGACAGACACCAGGGATATATTGGAGGAATAACACAGTGTAGGGATAAAATGGATTAATTCAAGGACAGACAGCAGGGATTATTTGGAGGGAATATCACAGTGTAGGGATAAAATGGATTAATCAGGACAGACAGCAGGGAATATTGGAGGAAATAACAGTGTAGGGGATAAAATGGATTATCAGGACAGACAGGCAGGGATTATTGGAGGGGAATACACACAGTGTAGGGATAAAATGGCGGATTAATTCAGGACAGACAGCAGGGGATTATTGGAGTGAAATAACACAGTGTAGGGATAAAATGGATAACATTCAGGACAGACAGCACGGATTACTTGGAGGGAATAACACAGTGTAGGGATATAAAATGGATTAA